>NC_069140.1:2497197-2666724 GCF_943734755.1 Anopheles moucheti
TATAAAACGATGCAACTCGTGTGGCGGGGGAACACAGCAGCGAATGTATGACAAAGTGTTTTGTTTTTCACTGTACACACATTTGGCATCAGCCTCTAGAGAACTAAAATGCTACATAGCGTATATGTGAGAAGCAGATGGCAAATTTTAGGTTTAGAACGTTTAGAATTATAATATCATCAAACAAAAACAAACAAAACCTTATGAATAAAACAATGCAAGAAACCCCCTTGTGTCAGGGAGCGGGAATCAATGGTTTTCGGGCTTCCATATGTTGTAATTGTTGCCGAATCATAGTAACCGATGAAACGTTAGATGAATCGACCAGAAAGAGAAGAAAGTTACACACGACCCGTACTACGCGAAAGTTGCTTCCAAAAGAGGTATGAGGCTAAGTTTTGAAACGCGGTTTTGTACGTTACCAGCGGCACGCTGGACGTTTCCGCTTACCTATCTGCCACTGTCGGCCGGCTGCACATTGTCTAACATATGTTCAGCATGGTTACCCTCCGATCCTTCGGATGCAAGAATCTTTCTTCACTCGTGTTGTACACTACTTTTGGCAAGTTTCAAACAATTTGCAGACATATGAACACATTTTAATTTTATCTTATTTATTGTAGATGAATAACTTAGCTTCGTTTGTGTTTCTACTGACAAGAGATGCGGTTCGAACCACACAGCCAAACGATCCGCCAACGAAGGGCCCAAGCTACAGCCCAAGGGCTCACCTTCACTATCTACTCATCGTTTGGCAGACAAACTCTTTGCTGGTGCAGGGCTACATTTGGTATCAAATTTCTCATGTAAGACACACTCAAATGAGTAACTAATTGGTAAGAATTGAAAACGTTTTATTGTATCTCTTTAACAGTATCTACATGTAGAAGATCTAGTGCACCTTCTGCCACTGTGCCTTTCTTTACTTTGCTTGGACACTTGCTACGCGATCGCACTGATTGGCAGCATTCGAATGATTGCGAACATTTTTTATAAAGCAGTCATTGTCGCGTTTCATGCCATTGCATGGCTTACGCTCTTACTTAGCCTAATGTGTGCAGTGCACAAGGAGTACGTCGGCTGTAGCTTCATTACCTAACAAATTTCCCCAACATAAGCCAACCAACAAAAACTATGGATTATTTATCAATGGAGGAATAATAGAGTGAATAAAAAATATAAACTTCTTCGTATGGCGAAAAGTAACGATTCATAACGATTTATGCAATGTGGCAATACATTCTCCAGATACGTTGCCCTGTACCAGCAGGAACTTATCACTTTGCACCTTACGTATTGTTTGACGCATGGCGGTAAGGAAGTTTAGCATACTGTCCGTTTCTTTTTTTACGAACAGCGCATGCGCAAGGAATGGAATTTTGCGCAACGTTCGACCGCTCTGTCCTACCGACAGCTTAACGATCTGTAGCAAAATGTCGAGTACAGTGCAACTCGCCCGTCCAGGATCAGTGGCAACCTCGTAGCTCGGAATACCGTCAAACACCGAGGCTGACAATCGCCGATTGGATTTTCCTTCCTTCTCAACAACACCAATGGATTGGAGATGGTGCAAGGCCGTCCGATAAATTTCGTAGATGGCTCGTTCTGTCGGATGACCTATATACTGCACGAAGTCGGCTCTATCAAGGAACGCCGTATCGATGCTGTCCGTTAGGTTAGAAGTTGCAAGGATGAATACGTTTGGGAAATGACGTAGACGATCTAGTTGAGTTAGCACGGCATTCACCACCCGTATGCTATCGCTCGGTTCGTTTGCTGCAAAAGTAAAAAAACGCTTATAAATGAACAATTAGAGCAAAAAGATAGAACAATCCTGATTAGCCAGGGTAAACTTACAAGAAATTTTTTCCCTAGCGAATGCGATGGATTCAACCTCGTCCACAAGCACGCAGACCAAAGAACGTTCATCGTCCAGCAATGCGAGGATCTCGCTGAACACTTTCTGCACCAGCTTCCCGCTTTCGGAAAACCAACGAGAAAACAAACTGTGGCTGTTGATCTCCACCAGATGGGCGTGCCGGTATTGTGCGTTCATTTTTATGGCTAACTTTTGAGCAATGGCCCTACACAGGCTCGTTTTGCCCGTGCCCGGTGGCCCGTGAAACAGTGCCAGACGATTGCAAGTAATCAGATTCTTATCGACGCCCTTGCGGGTAAAAAGCATGGAACTTTCGGCAAACGCTAGCACACTGTCTTTTATCCCTTCTTCGTAGATAAGACTCTCCCACAGGCCGTGCAACTCTTGGGACGGAAGCAACATATGTTGGGATATCTCCATTTCTTCCGAATCGTGTTTGATGGTTTCCCCTACGGCAGGTGTCTGCTGGAGCACGTAGAAGTTAAACTGCAGCGCCGAACGTACCATGTACTGATCGATGTTCGTGCACACCTCCACTTGCACTACGAACGGCACCGGTATGGTGAAAGTAGTGCCCATCTGAATAGTTTCGCGTTCTTCTAAAATGTCGTGCACATGCTGGTAAACCAAACAGCTCTGCTCCGCTTTATTGAATCTGAAAAAAAGGAGAACAATGAATATCGAAAAAGAATGTTTTGATGCAGAAATTGTTTCATACCCGTGGGTGCAAGCCACCTCTAACTGTATGGTTGGAGCAACTATGTCGTTCATCGTTAGGTTGGGTCAGTAAATTATACTTTTGATGCACTGTTCGCAACAACTGCTGTTTGGTTATCCTCTTCGCAAATACGAACACTTACCAAATTTTCATTACAAATCTTACAGTAGATAACAAATGAAAACGACGCTTTTCTATTCTTCAATTTGTACTAGCGCAGCTCAAGCAACTCCTCACATTCTCTGGTGTAGCTAGCAATCTCGTGCAAATTTATGTCGTTTCTTTTCAACGGCCATGTTTAAAATCTTAGCTGTCAACACTTGTTTATAATACATTCTAGGATTCTTCAAATATGGAACCATTCGGTGACACAGGGTGGTAAAGACTAGTGATGGGTAAAATCCATTTTTCCCAAGTCGGATTAGTCTAACCCCTATTCTAGTGAGAGCCTTATGTATCAGGGGAGTATTTGCTATCACTTGCATTCCCCAAGACCACAGGCATTAATTTGACAGATACCTAATATTGCCAAATACCTTGGAGCAAGCAGATTCCTTAAATTTCGGTTCCTAAGCAATTCCATTAATTTTTGTTAGGAATGTGATATACTAAATATCTGGCAAGTCAAACTTTAAACAACCGGTTCGAATTTTTGTTGAACACATGATGACCTATGTGGTCATAGCGTTTAACACCGCATGTGGCAGATCCGTGACCAGTCAATGAACTGCAGGTTCAAACGGAGGTTCAAACAGAGAAAAACGGTTGATTTCTGTGGTGAGCATTTGCTTACTGAACTTTTTCTACAATTGATGTTTTATAGCATTCTTCCAGCCATTAGGTGCGGGGCACGAGAGATGACAAAATGCTGACAAATTTGTCAAGTGACAAAATCAGCTAAAACTATTATACCGTTGCCGCGCACACAATTGTTTTCAGATTTCCAATACCACGAGAGCATGTTTTTCAAGAGGTGACACCTGCAGCATGGAATAAATTTGCCCATCACTGTTGCATTGCATACTATCAAACCCGCGAGAGCGATCGCTAGTGTAAGGAAGATGGATGAAACGGAAAACATCATTCATCTCGCTCAAACTTTTCATCGGCTGGTACGAAATGCCATACAAAACCAACTGTTTTCAGATTTCCAATACCAGGAGAGCATCCACGGAAGAGGTAGCTAATACAGCAGTTTTGCTCAAAATCCGCTGAAAGGTATGCAATGTTTAAACGCTAGTTTTCCTGTTAATCCAGAAAAATTTCTTCGAAAACTACCAGTTTCCGAATGTATAATACCAGGAGAGCATCCACGGAAGAGGTACCACCTAGTACAGCAATTATGCTCGAAAATCGCCAAAAGGTATGTAATGTTTAAACACTTACTTTCCATACAAACCAGCTGTTTTCAGATTTCCAATACCAGGAGAGCATGTTTTTCAAAAGGTAACACCTGGTACCAGCCGAGCAAGCACAAATCACGCGCTTCCCGGTAGTTGCAATCCCAAGTTGTTGCATGTAAGATGTTGCATGCCAGATGTTGCGCGACATATGTTGCATGCCAGATGCTGTGCAACATCCTGGTACTCGGCTGGTACCAGGTGTCACCTCTTGAAAAAAATGCTCTCCTGATATCTAAAATCTGAAAATAATTGTGTGCGCGGCAACGGTATAATGGTTTTAGCTGATTTTGTCACTTGACAAATTTGTCGGCCTAGGGCGAGACCCAAGACGATCGCCTACTCCGCCTACCGTTTGATCCGCCGCTGGATTCATGAATTCACTGTTAATTACCCATCACTCGTGTATGCATAATTATATCTTCTTTTGTGTTTATGGTCATCGTGTGTAAAACGAAAATCATCTATTAAATATATTAAATATTTTATTCATTCCAAAATGTGTCACTGAAGCTGGAGTGCGATAACACAATACTGGAGGTTAAGCAATAGTTTGCTCCCCAGAAAGCGAGGCAATCACTTGATTGTCTCTGTAAATATCGTTAATTATACGGGATTTTAACCATAAGCATATAGTTCGATGACTTATTTTTCGAGAAACAGAAAACTTTAATTTGTATAACGCACTCGTTTAATAAATCGTGTTGGATGTAAATTATTCTGAAGCATATGAGGTTAAATTATAAATAATCTTTGGTTATTACCCTGCATTTGCTGATCGAAGTTAAACAATTTTGGAATTCGGATGGGCGCGTTGTAAATATTATTCCTGTTGAAGAAATCTCTGTGCTGTACTAATTGTGGCTCTTAGGTGAACACACCTTTTCCTAGCTACATTCGAAACGCGTGCCGCCTGCTTTGAATCACGAACCATTACCATCGTATGCGTGCCAATACGCACGAATCACAGACCTACCGATACCGTCGAAACGTTTGCGGTTACCATTGAATTTTTATTGATAGCATATTCTACCGTAATCAAGAGCTATCGAATATAATGGATTTTGGTAGAGGGATACGTTTCGATGGAGACTGCATTTGATACGTACGCAGTGGCCCGTATACGATGGTAACAGTTCGCAATTCAAAGCAGGCGGCTCACGACCCGAAGTAAGGGACACGCTATTCGAATGTAGCGGGTAACTGATGTAACTATTGTTTTAAAACTCATTACACAATTTGCAAGTGTGTGTTTTTTTTCCTTTGTCGAAAATGAAGAAAAACCTCTTCCAAAGAACATTCATAAATCGAATAATTTTCGATTTCTCGTGTATGTTTCTTTTCAAGCTCGATGACTTGACGAAACAGTTCAGATAATTCGAGAGATGGACTTACGTTGAATTTCAGCAAACCCTGCAAAAAGGTAAGATTTATATAACATTAATAATAAAGCAGCTGCTAGGAATATTTGTATGATTGCTTTCAAACCTGATGTTTTTCCTGCAGTGAGGCTTTACAACCCTCTATCACCGCTTCAATCAAGGGTTTAGGATTAGAGACGGTCTCTGCATTGCTAGCATCGCTTAAGACGATCTTCAGCTTTATCCATAAGTTATAGCCTTGCCCAAGCCGTTGCTTTAAGTCTGGAATGGTACCGACACATTGAAGACGCCCATCAACCATTATAGTGAGCCGATTGCAAAGCTCCTCGCATTCATCCATGCTGTGTGACGTTAGCATTATTGTTTGATTTTTGCGCTGAATAGTTTTGATCGTTTTCCACAGGAAATGTCGCGATTTTGGATCAACGCCGGTGGTGGGTTCGTCTAACAGTACCACCGGTGGGCCTCCGAGCAGAGCCAGTATCGTGTTTACCTTGCGTTTGGTGCCGCCCGAACACTCGTTCAATGTATGGTCCTTGTACTGCAAGATGTCCAACCGCACCAGCCAGCTTTCTATAAGAACCACGCGCGCCTTGACTCCTTTAAGCTGTGCAAAGTAATCGATCAATTCAAACACCGTCATAAAATCGAGCAGAGCATCGAATTGCGGACAATAACCATATTGGTGACGATATTTCAGTGCGTTCGCCTCACCAGCCTCGCAATCCTGCAGAAAAATTTTCCCTTCAGATGCTGGTAGATTGCGTGAAAGCATTTGGAAGACAGTCGTCTTTCCGGCCCCGTTCATCCCGAGTAATCCGAAGCATTCACCCTTCTTCACTGCAAAGCTGACACTTTTCACTGCCTCATGGTGGGAGTACAATCTCTTCATATCTTTCACTATGATCGCGTACTGCTCAATGTTTTCCTTTGTGTTTATCAATTTGTTTACCAATTGCATTTCATTATCCACGTCATCGGTGGAGGGTGTTGTTGGACTGTCGGTTTCGTCGCGTCCACCTACTTCTGGATGGCGGTTGATCCGTGATTGTTCATCTTCTCGCGATGTCGAACGGCTAATGTTTCGGCATGCTTTGCAGATGTTTTCTCTGGCTGATTCTTTACTTGTTTTCATCTGTTCTCTTCTGTAATTGTTTTCCATTACTTCACAAAGGAGGTATGTTAGCACTACCAGTTCAATTAATACAATTATTACGAATGAAAGTCTTTCTAGACATATCAACTTATTTGCGACCGAATCAGCACTATCCCTGTTTTGCTGAATAGCTATTTTTTGATAGGTTAAAACCTTTTGATTTTCATACACTACACGCATCGAGTATTTCAGCGCAAACTCGGGGACGAGATGTAATATTGCAATCCAGATTATATTGTTCTCGATATCTTCGTATCCATTACAGAAAATCAAGACACCAGCACCTGAAATTAAGGGAGGAAAATCATGGTTCAAGGAAATCGTAGTAGGAAACACTTAATCATACTAAAATGCACCAACCTCCGACAATCATAAGATAACTCATGATTGTGATCGCAGTGTTGGTGCTCTCCACACTCTTACTGATGATGTAAATCACTATGAGCGCACGGTAGCCGTAGAATAAGAGGGCTCTAAATATACCAAACTTGGACATGTTGTCAAACACCTCTGTATGATCCATTAAATTCACGAGCAAGATGACTACCATACATACTAGCGTATGTAGACCCATGTCAAAAAGATAAGTCCCGCTTAAATACACCTTTCGTTTTATGTTTTGAAGCTGCCGAAAGCCGGACAAATTTTCTTGCAAAGGCATTAGCAGATATATCAGCATATAGATGAAGAACGCTGTGGAAACAAAGCAAAACGATCGTTATTATCTCTATTCAGGGCATTCGAACGTGCAAATTACCTATCGCGATTAGCTCTGTGAAGTAGAAGGGCGTCTTGATGTCTATTAGCTGTTTTCGCGTTGAAGGAATATTGCCCGTATGGACTGTTGCACCAGGTACGTCGGCATAGAACCGCAGACATAATGTTGTAAAAACAGATTCCGAAATTCCTGTGCTGTGCACGAGGTTATTGTTGTACAGCACCCGGCATTCTACGTCATCGCTGGTATCGTTACATTCAATTCCTACCACCACCTGATCGCGGTAATCTGTGTAGTCGACTGCGATTTGTTGCTGTAACATATCTTGTAAGGAAACATTTTCCATCACCACCATCCTTACGCCATTAATCGAGGACCGTTCAAAGTCCGATTGAATAGTTGCGAGCTTCCCGAATGCGCGGTTTCCAGTGCTATCAGCTGCGCGATTGACGACAAACACTCCACGCGCCTGGTGGATCGCCTCTGCATCTAACGTTACTGCTGGAAGGGTTTTTGCAGCATCGATGGTACTGGATGTGAACCAAAAACAGCATGGTGTCACCAACAGTGGTAGCGCTAGCAAGAATGCGTAAATGTGCATGTTTCTTTTCATGTGAATCCACTTTTTGCGCCAAATCGCTCTGTAAACATTGATCGTGTTTCCGGTTTCACTCGAAGTTTCAGCTTTCGTTGGATCTATCTCGCTTCTTGCACTCGTCATTGGACCATCGACACTTTCTTGGTGATGTTGCAATTCCTTTTTGACGGTGCAGGAACTGTAATTATATTGCAATAACGTTTAATTAACAGTCCACACAATCAAAGCTGATCAATTTTTGCTATTTACTTTAGGAATACTTCCTCGAGTGTTGCATCGGCCATGCCGATCGTTTCGATGCCTAAACTAGCCTTATCCTCCTCTAGGTCTTTCAGCATAGCTGCATATTGGGCCACATCGTCGTATGGCAACGTAACGGCTAATATTTCTTGAACCGAATCACGAGCGACAGCGTTTGGAACGTGGTTTAGGATCACGTTCCAGGTTTTGTCTTGGTCAAAATGCTTCCCCTTGCATACTTTTAACGTGTAACCTTTTCCGTACTCCCGTTTTAAATACAATGGTGATCCAGAAGCCAACAATGTGCCATGCTCCATAATCGCTACCCAGTCCGCCAGAACATCTGCTTCCTCCATGAAATGCGTCGTCAGTAAAATCGTATGATCTTGGCGCAATTTCAACAAAGCGTCCCATATGTCACGACGCGATTCGGGATCCAAACCGGATGTCGGCTCATCCAAAATAAGCAGCTTCGTGTTGCCTATGATAGCATTTGCCAGACAAAGCCGACGCTTCATGCCCCCGGACAGCGTATGTACTAACGATTCACTCTTATCGAGTAGATTTACTTTTTCCAGCACGTTCCGTACTTGTTTCTGTGCTTCGGCTTCATTCAAACCTCTCAAACGACCGAAAAACTCTAAATGTTGCCGGCAGTTTAGAAACGAAAACAGCACATTGTGCTGTGGACAAAAGCCTATTCTCTGACGGTATCGATTAGGATTATGTTCTCCATCCACTGCGATCGTTCCAGAAGTGGCTGGCAATAGTCCGGTGATGATGTTCATCGTCGTGGTCTTGCCTGCCCCGTTATGTCCGAGGAGTACGGTAAGACTACGGCTATACAAATTGAGTGAAAAATCTCTAACCGCTACCTTGACACCTCCCGTGCGACCTTTGTAGGTTTTGTTCAGATTAGAAATCCTTAGGACATTCTTCACTTCTGCAGTGGTAGGTGATTCTTCGGTGGGCAGTCGATATTCTTCTATTGTATTCTGGTTAGGTTCCTCATCCATATATGGTATACGACTCATTTCAACATCGTTGCCCACCTCATTGCTGTGACTTGAATTGCTACGTTGCAAATTTTTTTCGCTTTCTGCGTTAATTTTGTTTGTATTTCTTACCCCATCATTACAACACATCCAGTAGCTTTTCGAAAGGAAAAACCCTTTGGACTTTGGAGTGCCATACCGCCCGGGCCACACATTCGAAACGTAGAACCATAGAAACAGCCAAAGTATTAATCCTAACAGCTGATAAACCAACACAAGAAACAAACTTATATTATCCAGCCCGGGATATCCCACGGTGAATAGATTACTAGCTCGAACCAAATGGCCAGATGATTTAAAAACATCAAATATAAGTCCTACGTAGCATAAACCGACTACGGGAAACAGGCAAAATAGTGAAACTAGTTCTTTGGACAACATTGACAGAAAATATGGTCCAAAAAATATGATTGGCGCCACTGCCGTTGCCACGGTTGATGATTCTAGGGTAGTGCTGAGGAAGAAGGTGAAGGTAATCAGATTCACCATAGTGAAAATGCTGAATATTATAAGGTACCCCCATTGTGCTGCAGTCACGTCCCAAAAACCGTTTCCAGCGGCTATTGCAATGCATATCCAAAAAATCACAAAACACTGAGGGAAGTTTATAACAAGCTGTGCTGCTTCCTTCCAGTAGCTTTCTGAACAAGCGATTTTCAAATGCTCTCTCGTACCGTTGGCGCGCTCTTCAACCATGGGAAGAAGCAAAGCGAATGTGGCCATTATTGAGAATGCTAGAGCTAAGGCTGTCATGAGATGAATCGATGGTGCCGGCGTCTGGGGTCCCCTTTTATTGTCTACGGGAATGTGCCCATAAGCCACCTGCAGTCGTGGTACGTCATTGTTCTTATTTTGCTTGGCCAGCATCGACACGTACGACTGGTCGATAGCATTCTGGAGCGCTAGAAAGCCACTCTCAACATACTCGTTGTCGCGTTTTTGATAAACCGAAAATACGTCCTGCGAGTAAACGATATCCGTGAGAAAGTTATTGTTTTTCGTACGTATAACGAACTGCAATCGTTTTTCAGATATGTTTTGGAAGTTCACTCCAAAACATATGTACGGGTTGTCCAACAATGCAAATTCCATCTCAGTATCAGTGGCACAAGGTAACACTCCTAAAAAAAAGTTTCCATAAATAGTAATAGTTCCAATATTTAGACAGTATTGCGCTATGTCAGTATTTTACGTTCGTCTACAATATACAGCTTTTGCCGCACGGTTTCCATGAGAGTTTCGGTCAACTCGGTTCGAGGGGCGTAGTATATTTTGTTGACCAGCTCACCGGGGAAGTAATCAGCCAAATCATCCTGTATATGGGAAGAAACAACACACCATTATTTCCGTTACGTCGTTAGCAATTCGTTGCTGACTATCGCATCAAAAGATTGATTAATGTATTCGTCGCATGAGGTTCCGGTTGTGTACGTGATAAAGCTGCAAAACATACTGAAGCTAATCGTACCAAGCGTGACCCTATCGCGTAGGATTCATTTTGATCGTATAATGCGATCCGGGTTTAGCTGTTAACTGATAACTTCCTTACTTTTAGAGAAGATTTCTTTAACAACCCATACTTTTGTTTTGCTACATAAACAGCTTTTTAGAGGCCCTTACACGGCGAGGTCCTGGCGGCCGCCTACTCCGCCCATCGTCAAGTTCTGCACATCCTTCAAGCACACAACGAAAGTAAAGTGCCGACCGCGTTTCGGGGAAGGGTCGATACTGACGATCCTAACTCAATTTTCGCTTCCGTCCGACCCTTTTTTGTATGGAGTTAGGGCCATTTTCCCCTCTCGTTTTTGAACGAAATTCCGTTCCCTATGCACACCGGGTTAGCATCACTTAAATTTAGATGATGCGGTGCTGAACGTGTTAACGTGTCGCCAATTCTGCCTCGCTGGTTAGCTGCCAAGCTCGGCTATTGTGAGGCCTCCCAAGCTTTCTTTCGTCCAGCTCGTACAGCTATTTCTCATTGTTTGTTAAGCTTACCTGAATAATAACATTATCTCCATCATTTTCTGTTGAGTTGAACGTAACGATGCTTTGTGGTATGTTTATTACACAAATTGTCACAGCAATGGGAAACAAACAGTGTACGATTGATCGCACAATATGTACCCGTTTTTCAATTAGCGCTGTTGAACAAAACAATTTCAACAGGCGACCCATATCTACACACTTATTTACTGTTCCATTTTTTGAAGAACGGCCACTTTTACGAATTGGGCACAAATCATTTGATCAGACGACCTGTTTTGACAAGCGTCTGCTTTGTGGCGTTATACTACCCAAGCAACAAAAAACTGAATTTCGATTATCCGGGGGCTGATTATGCGTGGTCTCTGTGATTGTTAAAACTGTTGCAGAATGATTTTAAATAACAATTTAATTATTTCGGGTTGGCGAAGCAAGAAAGCAAATTTTATTGTAAGTTGGGTGCTCTAATTAGATAGGGAATCGAATATCATGTTTCTAAACAAAGTCATGCCATGTATCTCCTCTGAGTACTTATCTCCTCGCGAAGCGATGGTGCGGCGGCTGATAACGAATGGATGGGCAGTAACCATAAGCTTGAACTAATCATAAACTGAATCCGTGTGCTGGACGGCTTTACTGATGATTTTATTTGCATTTTATGAGCTAAACCAAAGATCAGTTCGAAAAGGGCAATAAAGATCGTACTGTAGGGTTTTTTTGTTCAATTTTACTATATTAATTTTAGCATTACAATTCGAACAGTTTTCAAAACTTACTTATCTGGCCCAAAAACCGCGGCATCGTCGTGGAATATTCCGATCGGTCGCTTCAATGTCATCTCTCCATCGCAATTTGCGCTTACGGTGGTATGGTTTACGTACTCGGTCGTCCTGTGGCATTCTCATGACATGACCGATCCACCGGAGCCTGACGAGTTTAATTTGCTATACGATAGTGAGTAAGGCATGTGTGTGTACCGGAACTATATCACTGCTCTGTAGTCTCAGTTTCATTCGTCGCCACGTGTATTGGAAAGAGAAGTTTTTTTCAGATCTTCAGATCAGATTTTCAAACCTTGAAATCTTTTTCTTTTACGTATTATCTACCAGTTCTTCTTTGGTCCTGCCAGCTCATGCCAGCCATGTATGCTAGACCACATAGCCAGATTCCGGAGCCGAGAGTGCAATTCCAATCATCGTCCATGTTCCCTGTGCTTGTGTTTATGAAACGAACTAGGATCTGTGAATTGACGGCTACAAAGTTCGCACTGGTACGGTTTCTCGCCCGTATGCAATCGTAAATGGACCGTCAACGTTGGTTTCCGTTTAAAGCTTTTGTGGCAAAACTCGCAGGTGAAATTCTTGGTGTCACTGTGCACCACCTGCATGTGTCGATCGAAAGAACTTTTGTACGTGAAATCCCGAATGCAAACGTCGCAGTGATATGTCTTCCTGCCACGGTGAATATTTTCGTGATCTTGCAGCGCAATTCGTTTGTTAAACGAGCGTCCACAGAACGAACAAAAATACTTCGGTTGTCGGCCTTGGTGCGTATTGTACTTGTGCTTCTCTAGCTTGGTTTCAGTGGTGAACTTCTTATCACACATCGCACATTGGTACAGTTTCACGGAAACGTCCGCGTGCTGCCCTGCTAGATGTTGAAGTAGATCGCGATGAAATTTAAATTTAATCCGACAGATAAAACATTCATTTGGTCGCTCCGGGACACCTTTGGTTGCTTTGGATTTCTCTTGATATGTACTTTTTGTATTGTGAGATGCTCGGTGTTGGCGGGCTGCGGCAATAGAGGTAAACTGTTTGAGACACAGATCGCACCTGTGGTATTTCATTTCTTGCTCTGCATGCATCTGTTCCACATGTTTGCATAAATCCTCATTTTTATCGAATTTTTCATCACAAACCGCACATGTCTGTGGTTTGCTTGGTTTGAGATGACCATCGGTATTTATCAAGTGGCTGATCTTACACAAGCGTTCTTTATCACTTGCGCCACAGGAGTTGTGTCGCAACAGCTCATGAATGAAGGAAAAGCTTTGGCAGCAACCAGTGCATTTATATCCCGCACAATCTTTCTGATGTAAATCCATTTCTGTCTGTGACTGAAATATCTGTTCACAGTACAAACAACCATACGGCCATTGATGGGTGAGCAAGTGATCGTTCCATTCGAAAATGCTACCTAACGTTTTCAAACACTTCCTGCATTGTGTGGGTACGATAACGTCCTTATGTGACGCATCAAGATGTTTCCTTATGTCGTGGTTCGTCCCGGAGAACGATTTGCAAATGAGACATTTATGTTCTTGTTCGTTTCGACGCGTTCTCGCTATGGCGGAAGCTGTTTCATCGATTCCTTCCGATTCGTTGTTGTATTCGTACCAATATTCCTCATCGTTGGACGAGAGCCCTTCGACTTGCATTTTGCTTGCCTCATTCGTGCCAGCTACTTCCAGTACATCGGTCTCGTATGAGGTATTTAGCACTTTGGTCTCCCGTTGTAGACTGATGAATAAAAACAATTTTTCAACATCAAACAACTCTCCACGAACTTATCATACGATCGCACTTACCGCAAAAGTGAACAGAAAATGCTGTTTATTCTTCGAATCTCGGTCATGATGCTGAAAACAAGACTGATGTTGGTTTCGCACTCAGAGCAAACAATTGAATATTCATCGGTAGGGAGCATCTTTTAAGTAAATCGCCAGTGATTGTTAGCAGAATTAGCAAGAATATTGAATAGAACGATGCTTTACTTACCTCTGTCCCCAGAAGCACTTGCAACTGGCTGCATTCTTCTTCGGAATTGAACAATTCGAAAAAACTTCTAGTGCAATCGGTCTGCTTTAAGCAGAAACGGCACATGTTACAACTAAGTTCTGTAGTCATGCTGAAAACCAGACCTAAAACGACGTAAACGTATTCAAAAGAATTGCAAAGTTTTCTACAACGCTGTTCTTCCGTGGGCCGAGTCCATTCTAATGTTGTTTATGTTTTGTTCAAGACATCTACAACTGTCAACGCGTTGCTAAAAGAGCGGGGCTCTCCTAATTACGGCCCGCATGCGGTCTTCAAGGGCCTCATGCCTGTGTGTAATGTCCCGCAAGTTAATTCGTAAGTGGCTCCCAGAAAGGGTAGTTTCAACCAATGCGCCCCATGGGCTGAAAACTTTGGAGACCCCTGCTCTAGAGCAGAGCAAACCATTCATCAGGAACAAATTCTATTTTTTAAATTTTGAATTATCACTTCAAATAGAAACACATTTTTATAGAACTAATGTAGGAAGCAATTAATGTATGATTTATTGGTATGCAACGGCATTTGAACAATATACAGTAAAAGATTTCTCATCTTGAAACAATCCCACTCCAATACCCTTAAAATTCCCATCCACGGTATTCGTTCAATATCGCATTATTATCCTTCCGCATACGTCTGACGGCACTCGCTTCACCCTTCGGCACGAGTCGTTTCTTCATGTCTTTCTTTTCCCGCTGCTGAATGTCTCCTTTTATACGATTGCTGACTATCGACGGCGCTATTGTACTGGCCGTGGTGGAATAGGATCGAACGCTTCGTGCATCATCCAGTAGTTTTCTCACCATCGCCATACGATACTGCCGTGAGTTCGTATCGACCGTTTTATCTTCCGGCTCACTTTCAGGATCATCGGATTCGATGTTGGCTCGTGCGTCCGGTTGCACCAACTGCTCTGTGGAAGAACAATCTTCCTCTATCTGGCGCTGCTGGATGATGGTAAGGTTGTCTGGTTCAATTTCTTCCTCTTCATTGCATTCGGGTATTTCAAGTTCTGCTTGGTTCGACAATGATTCTAGGTAGCTGAAAATAGCTGCGTTCGGTTCTTTCTTTTTCGATTCCTTCTGCGACTGTTTGCTTTCCGACAGTTTAATTTCTTCCTCTAATTTTCGACGACATTCCTCTAGTTCCTTCTCATCGAGAAGGGCATGCTCATCATGGTGATTAATTTCAGGATCAGCCGTTTCATTATCTGTATCTTCGTCGGTATCTGATTGATCGTTTTCTGAACATTGCGACCGGTTTTCTGAATGGTATTCCTTCATCAGATCGTCCTCCATTTCCTGCGTAAAACCATACCCTGAACAAAGAACTTCCCGATCGAGTTCGTCATCACGCTCCAGATCTCCAAATCGTGGATAATCTTCGCTTTCGTATCCAAACTTCTTTCGGAACAGTTCGCGCACACCTTGCACGTCTCGGTCAAAGTACATTTCAGCATTTGGATGTGACGTCGAAACCATTTGCGGAAAATCGATCAAGATCGGACGTTGATCGTCCGTTATCATGATGTTGAATTCGTTAAAATCACTGTGTATAACGCCGCAATTTCCAAGCCGCACGATAAGATTCATCAAATCGTCGTACAGTGCTTCCACATTGCCCACTTCGGACACGTTTGTTAGTGGGTAGCCATTAACGAGCTCCATTATAACACAGTGTCGGTTGAAATCGACCGGTTTTGGTACGGGAAAGCCACGATCGTACAAGGCTTTCATGTAGGCAAACTCGCGCGTTGCCGAAATGCGCGACAGATAAAGCCAGCTCATCTTGCGTCGTTTTCCATGATAATCACGCTTCTCACGCACATTACGGAAGCAGATACGACCGAGACGGTGCAGTTTCAGACACAACGAATTCTCCTCCTCATCAACCACGGTATAGATGTTTGATTCCTTACCGACTCCAATCTGATTGCCGAATCCGGCAATAGCTCCACGTAGTGTAAGCGATTTCAGTGCCAAATAATCGTATCCGGCATTTGTCAAACGGTATCCATCGACTACAAACGTTAGCAAGAGAGCGAATGAGAAACGTATTTTTCAACCCAATATTACAAAAATGCAGCGTCATTACTTACACCGTTTGCCTCGCTCGTACGTAAGGAGCTTATGTTTGCACAGTTCCCGCAACAATTTATGTATTCCACCGCTCTTTAGGCTTGCAATAGCGGCCACCAGAACTCCCGGCACAAGTTCGTGATTTTTCATGCCCATTTCGATCTGCACCAGAAAGATAGATATCAACAGCAATCAAAAGCATTGAGTATCCACTACTTACCGCTGTTAAGATTCGAAAATCTTCCTTCGTGAGATACCGAAGTATCGTTACATTGAGCTTTCCCATGTTTTTCCGATTTGTTATATGCTCCGTGTACAATTCCGAGATTTTCCTTCCTCGTGCTTTGAGTTTCTGTTTACATCTGGTTGTCAGAAGGAATGTGCCAAACGCCCAAGATAGCAGTGTTTGAGATATGTTACTGAGGTATACACATACTTCATAGAACCATTTGCCATTTGAAATTTTCTATTTTTGCAACGAAATAAAACATGGGAAAGCCTTGGGAAATCTTCAACGGATTCTACTCCATACAGAAATTATGCATGTTCCGCGCAATAGGTTCCAGCAAAATTTGCCCCGACGTTTCTCTACCGGCCTGTCAGCGTAAAATCAGATGACATTTCTGTCGTTTGTTATTGGAAAGGAGACGAAAGGAAACGGCGAGCGAGCGAGGAGCTCGATGGCAAGTGAGAAAAAATAGTAAACGTCACTACTGTGAGTTGGAAGTTATGGTGGAAGTAGGAAAAAAGTGACACAAATTCGATTTACCCAAAGAAATTTTGCTAGTTGGTGCCCGTCTTGTGTTCCGTTGGCCAGCTGCTGGCCGCCCGACAAAAATGTCGCCGCCCGGGAATGGAATATTCGTCGTACGAGGTGAAATGTCCACCCTGACGACGGCAATGCGCCGCGGGTCAAGGTGGAGCTTCAACACGTACCAGGTAACGAAGGGGGTTTACTGGATTGGTGATGCTAAAATTTCCCATCTGGAATCATTTCATGCCCCGAGGGGCAGATTGTCGCGGAACTTAGCGATACATTTTGAATGCCTGTGAGTAACATTATCCCGTAAAATTAACTTTCATTGCAAGGATGACGACAAGGATGTGCTGTTAAAGAGTTTTCAAGAGCTCAAAGAAGTGTTGCTTCAGGTGGAAGATCTTCGTCTGGTTGAACCGAACATGTTTCTTTCTCCGTTTTTGGACGTGATACGATCGGAAGAAACGACGGGTCCGGTTACTAGCCTTGCCCTCTCAGCCGTGAATAAGTTTCTGTCGTATGGTTTAATCGACCCAACACACTCGACCCTCGCTGCCACGGTCGAAAACATTGCCGACGCGGTGACGCACGCACGATTCGTCGGCACGGATCAAACGTCCGATGGGGTGGTACTGATGAAGATCATACAGGTGCTCCGTACGTTGGTGCTCAGCCCGGAAGGTAGCGCGCTGTCGGATGAAAGTATGTGCGATATCATACTGAGTTGCTTCCGGTTGTGCTTTGAGCCACGACTTAACGAATTAGTGCGACGTACGGCTGAAAATGCGCTGAAAGATATAGTGCTACTGCTGTTCATGCGGCTACCACAGTTCGTGGAAGGTGGAAGCTACAACACACTGAAGACACTGAAAATGCGTTCAAGTTCGATGGATCAACCAGGCAAGCGAAGAAAGTACAGTAAATCGAGCATGAAAGAAGAACCGAAAGCTGCCTCAAGTGTCCCTAGCGTTACAGCAACAGTTCCGTCGGTGCCGAAAATTGTGACCGCATCCAGTACGGAGGATCCAACCAATCAGGCAGGTTCGGGGGAAGAACCAGTCACACCAGTGATGCTTACGGCCCCCAATCGTCTCAAGGCACTACCACTGTCAACCACACCAGCCACACCCGCCGGGGTTATTTTCGACCTGCAGGGTTCTATTTCTCAAACGCCCAAAGCGTCTGCTGTGGAACCAACGGTAACAGCAGCCGGAGATGGAAGTTCCGCCGTCCCTGAGCCCGAGCCGGAAACTGCACCACAGCAGGGCACCGAAGAAACGGCTGCTTCTGATCCATCGTTTGTGAATTCTGTTGGTGTTCGTTTTACGTCACAGCAGCCAGATGAGGAGGTTCCTACGGTAGGGAACGCATCGACGGTTTCACACGTTCCATATGGTCTGCCGTGCATTCGGGAGCTTTTTCGATTTTTGATTTCATTGTGTAATCCAATGGACAAACAAAACGGAGATGTCATGATCCATATGGGGCTGACACTTCTCACGGTAACGTTTGAGGTAGGTGCAGACAGCATCGGTCGGTACGATTCATTACTCACCATTGTGAAGGACGATCTGTGCCGCAATCTGTTCGCACTACTCGCCACCGAACGGATATCGATATTTGCAGCCGGGTTGCAGCTTTCGTTTCTACTTTTTGAATCGCTTCGGGCACAAGTAAAGTTTCAGCTCGAGCATTACCTCACCCGTGTGGCAGACATGATTATGAACGATAGTCCAAGGATACTGTACGAGGCGCGCGAATTAGCGATGGACAATTTACTGCAGCTGTGGCGAATTCCGGGGTTCGCAGCCGAGTTGTACATCAATTATGATTGCGACCTTTACTGTTCCAATTTGTTCGAGGACCTGACGAAACTGTTGTCGAAAAACACGCTTTCGGCGACACAAGCCATCTACAGCATTCATACACTCTCGATGGATGCACTGTTGACGATTGTTGAGTCGATTGAACGGAATTGTGTTCAAGCAAAAAATGGACAGAAACCGAAGTACATGAGACATTCTAGAAATAATTCCTACGCCACGGCAAAGCTCGTGTTGGATGCGTCAACGATTCCGAGTACGTCGTCCATTCGAAATAGCGATGGACAGGTGACGTTAGAACTGGAGGCTGACTCCGAAGATACAACAGGCAACACAGAACCGGCGATAGTAGTGGAGAACATTAGCAAATTTCTGCACTCTAGTCAAAGTGATCGTTTAAGCCGGGAAGCATCGTCCGGTGTAGATGAGGCTGCCATCGAAGGAGCAACACTACCTACCGAGTCGCCACAAAAGCGAACGCACGAAGAGCTAGCGGCAATCAAACGGAAGAAACGCTTACTGACGCAGGGAACTGATCTGTTTAACCAGCGTCCAGAAAAAGGCATACAGTTTCTGCAGGAGAATGGGCTGCTGAATACTGTTCTCGACCCACAGGAAGTGGCACAATTTTTGCGAGCAAACTCTGGCCTTGACAAAAAGATGATTGGGGAGTACATTAGTAAGAAAAAGAACGTCGAAAGCCGCATTTTGGAGGTGTTTGTGAAATCGTTCGATTTTGCCGGTTTAACTATCGATCTGGCACTTAGATTGTATCTGGAAACGTTCCGATTGCCTGGGGAAGCTCCACTGATTTCGCTCGTGATGGAACATTTTGCCGACCATTGGCATGTAAGTGTGTAACAGAATTTTAGTTCATTTTTCGGTTGTAACGGCGGAAATCTTTTTGGCTTGTTTCTAGGAATGCAATAACGAACCGTTCGCCAACACGGACGCTGCCTTCCGTTTGGCGTACGCAGTGATCATGCTGAACATGGATCAACATAATCACAATGCGAAGCGACTAAACGTACCGATGACAGTGGACGATTTCCTACGCAACTTGCGGGGTTTGAATGGGAACTCAGATTTTGACCAGGAAATGCTTACAAAAATTTATCATTCGATAAGGTAATAGAAATTGGAGGAGTTTTTTACTGACTGTGGTACGTTAATAATGAAATGCTTTTCGATATCTAACAGAAACGAAGAAATTGTTATGCCCGCGGAACAGACGGGACTGGTGCGTGAGAACTATCTCTGGAAGGTGCTGCTGCGACGTGGTGCTACTAAAGACGGCATCTTCCATCACGTCTTTGGACCGCAGCACGATCGTGAGCTGTACCGCGTTATACAGGGGTCAACACTAGCCGCCCTTAGCTTCGTTTTCGACAAATCGCTCGACAATGTGTCGCTGTACCAGAAGGCAACTGGAGGTTTCATGAAATCGGCCTCGATAGCAGCACATTTCCAGCTGCACGGCGATTTTGATGCACTTATCCTAACGCTGTGCAAATTTACGACCCTCCTAACGCCACCGCCGAACGATGCAAATGAAATCACGGCCAGCGTTATGTTTGGTCAGAACGTAAAAGCGCAACTAGCAATGCGCACCGTGTTTGGGCTGATACACGAACACGGCGACTGTATGCGGGAAGGTTGGCGGCACACGACCGATGTGCTGTTACAGCTTTTCAAGTTAAAGCTACTGCCTAAAGCACTGATGGAAGCGGAAGATTTTTGTGAAGCCAACGGTAAGGTTATGCTTCTGCGCGAACCAAACCCATTGCCAAAGACGGAGGCTGGGCTATTCAGTTCGCTGTACTCGTACCTGGCGAACGACGGTCAGCGACAGCCTTCGTACGAAGAGCAGGAGGTGATCAAACTGTCGCGAAAGTGCGTACGCGAATGCCAAATCGAGCAGATCGTGAACGAGTCGAAGTTTTTGCAGCTAGAATCGCTTGAGGAATTGATCGGGTGTTTGCTAGCAATGATCGTACCACCAGACGCCCACAAATCTACCGCGCCACCGTACGGCGAGTGTACGGTCGTGTTTCTGCTCGAGCTGCTGGTGAAGGTGCTGATACAGAATCGCGACCGGTTGCTACCGGTTTGGTCCCGTGTGCAGGAAAAGCTGTACACATTGTTGGTGGGTGCCTCGACGAATGAATACACCTACCTGCTGCAGCGTACGACCGTCGCACTGCTCAAGCTAGCCATCTATCTAATGCGCAACGAAGAAATCTGCTCCACCATTCTGCAGAGCTTACGAATGCTGTTGGCACTGCGGCCCACAGTCATACTAGCCATCTCGAAGCCTATCTCGATTGGTATGTACGAACTGCTGAAAACAAGTGCCCAAAACATCCACACCGAGGCGGATTGGGCGATCGTGTTCACGGTGCTAGAATGTGTCGGTGCAGGAGCAATGCCACCGGATTATACCGTCGATCAGGTAGCGATCAGCGGTACCAAATCGGATGGAGCGGTGAGTAGCGAGGAAGATTCGGGACTGCCCGACCGCGGGTACATTTCCGATTCCGAGCTGAGCACTGCTGCAATGCCACTGGTAAAACCGGCTGCCCCAGCTCCCTCTCCGGCACCACTCCCAAGCAGTCCGACTACAGGTGATGCGTGGATAATGGTCAATAAGGATGCAATCGATCTTGTTCCGGCAGGATCTGGAGGCCAGTCTCCGGCAGCCTGCGTTCAGCATTCGATTCAGTATCACTGCAAGCTGCTCGAACACTCCCCATTCGCGTTGGTGAAATGTTGGGAAAGTTTGGCGTTTATCGTACGTAACGTGGCACACATCACGCCGTACAACTTTGAAAGTTGTGTACGCTGCATACGCACCTTTGTGGAAGCTTCTATGAGCCAGCCACATCAGCAACAGCAACGCGACTATACATCGAACAAAAAGAAACCCGGATCGGCCAAGGATCGTCAACGGAAGCGAGAGGGTGCTTCGCATCAGGGTGCCGGCATGTCCTCATCTTCATCTTCATCGCTGGCGATGGACAGTAGCGATAGTGAATCGGAAGAGTTGCCCGAGCGGTATCAATCAATATCGATCCAGCTACTCGATCTGATGCATACGCTGCATACACGCACGGCACAAATCTTTCGCTGGTGGGCCGAAGAAGGTGGCGCAGTGCCCCAGTGTTCATCACTGTGGTCGCAAGGCTGGTGTCCGCTGCTTCAGGGGATTGCACGACTCGCAACTGATCATCGGCGACAGGTTCGCACCAGTGCTATCACGTGCTTACAGCGCGCCCTACTTGTCCAGGACCTACAAACATTGACTGGATTAGAATGGGCAGGTTGCTTCAAGCAGGTATGTTCAACTGATGGCATGTGCTGAGTCTGTGTATATACTCATTTTTCTTCCTATGTTGTTCCTTAGGTTCTGTTTCCCTTGCTGCAGGAACTGTTGCAGGAAAAAGCGACTGGTCCGGTAGAGGTGTCCCTGCTTGAGGAGTCCCGCATACGAACGGCAACGATTATGTCCAAAGTGTTTCTACACCATTTAACACCGTTGATTGCATTGCCCAATTTTCAGGAACTATGGCTCGAAATATTGGACTATTTTGAACGTTTCATGACGGCTGGTTCGGATATGTTGTATGAGGCGGTATTGGAAAGCCTTAAGAATATGCTACTCGTTATGCATTCGGTAAGATGTAGTAGCTATGATAGCGTTTATCAAACCGGTCACTAATCTATTGTCTCGCGACAGGTTTGTGTGTTTCACAACACTGATGGTGTTACGCATTCTATGCTGTGGGATGTCACATGGCAGCGAATATCCGGATTTTTGCCCAATCTCAAGGATGACCTGTTCAAGCAAGAAGGTACAAAAGCTTACAAGCTAGATTTACAATAGTTTAGACAAACTCATCTACTATTTTCTGTTTACAGCCGTCCGATCATCGGTTAGTATTAGCGGAGCAAACGCCGGAACAGTAAACGCAGTCACCGGAATATCTCATACTAGCCCAATGATACCACCGTCACTTGCCGGAGAGCAACAACATATTTTAGAAGGAGGTCAGATAAATAACAGCTCAGCCGTTACAGAAAGTATTCATCCACGTGTTGTACTACATCCAGTACCCATACCAACAGTTTCGGTTGCATCGTTGTTGTCGTCTTCTCCACCGGATTCATTTGTTCAGCAACAAACAATACCAACCGCCAGTCATACGGTGTCGACGGTTGAAGTACATCGTTCTCCAGTACACCGAATAGCTTCTAACAATCTATTGATGAACAGTACAGCAACGGGTGATTTTAATACACTTCCGCTGATGCTGCCGCGTGTCACCACGTTACCGCCACCAGCAGAATCGTTGGCGGTTGCGCATGAAGATACATTGAACGTAATGTTGCCGTCTCCTGAAAGGGATGCCATATCGCAACAACATCAAACAATGGCACCGGTGCAGCCCGAACCTCCAATGGTAGCACCAGCTGCTTCAAAAATTATCGAACTCCCGGGATTCCTGGGGTCTCGTACACAACATTTGCCAATGAGTACACTGGACTTTAAAGGAAATGAATCAGAAAACAGCACCGAGGTGTCCACGATTCCCGATGTAGAAACTGGAAATGTTCCATTGAGTCATCGTCTAGCAGGTTCACAGTATCCTTCCCTGCAGCACGTACCCATCGGTATTGCCCAAAGTTTTGCGCCGATTTTTGTACAGCCGAATCCAGCCCCGGCGGAAGCAACCGACATCTACTCGGACTACATCAACGATCCTTACAACCTGACACTGCAAATCGATAACGGAACCGGTAGCGTCCCAAGCACTGGCACCAGTAACGGTGCTACTATGGTAGGCGCTCCTGCCACGGATACACTGGCTAGATCAATAGAGGAAGCAAATCCCAGCTCGACGGGGGCGGTTGTGGTAGCAACGACAATGACGACAACAGCAACGTCGCCTGCCCAATTGGCGAATGTATTTCAATCGGCGCAATATTTTAGTTTCCCGGCCAGTGGGCGTATACCTCCTGGATCGGAAATGCTTTTCGGAGAACCATAAATTGAAAACTCCACGCAACGATGGGAATGCGTTCTTTTGTCGTATCAGACATTCCTAATAACCGCTTTCGGTGTTTTCTATTCGGTTGCGCCAGAAGTGGCAACTTTTAGCAAATTTATTGTACTCCATCAGGAGTTGTATTGATTACTGGGCATGTCTACATGATGGGTTAGACACACTCAAGCACTCATCTTTTTCCGACTTGCAACGAATAGAAACGCATTTTTTAAGTGAGCACTATATTACTCCTATCTTCCAGCAGAGCTTCAGTGTTTCAAACAATACCCAAGTTATTTATTGGTGTCAAGTCGGAAAAATCCTTTCGTTCTGTTGCAATTAGCGTAACGTTGTATTGTTTAAAACGCTGGCCACGAAATATTCTAGTGTGTAAAGTTCGTAAAGGCTAACGATTGTTGTTCAATTTTAATTCCACTGTTTGTGTTTTTTTTTGTTTAGGTATTGCCACTCCACTGTCCGTTTCCATTTTTAATGCATATAGTAAATGAAGCACCACTACTTGCATTATATCCCGGGCAAGGGTATAGGAAGTAGTCTTATTTAACCACAAGGAAATTGTTTTTATCTGTTTATCACACAACAATTTATATTCTCATTCGGGACTCGCTTGTTTATTGGAGTTGTGAAGTTTCGTCAAAAGATTTCACGTGGCATACGTGATGCGGACAGAGCGATACAGGCACACACGTCCCTGATGCATTGTATGATGTTCAATAGCGAAATGAGATCAAAGTTTAAGAAATAAATATATTACAGATATTTTTTTTTTTCGTCTTACATTCTGCTTATAGCTTAGCTACCATGGTCTTAAATCCTATCCCAAGTAGCTTAAAACATATTTGTACGTAATATCCATAAATTACGAAAATCGTTTGTAGATGTCCTATTTCTCTATTGTCCGCTCTGCTTTTGGTTCGAAATCTTCATTATCCGAAATCAGTATCAGAACTACATTTCTACACATTGCGATTATGAATGTAAACCCACACTGTATTGTGATGAGCTAAAAGTAACAAACGACGCGTTTATTATTGGAATTGTTGTCTGAGATTTTATTAATCTCACCTGCCGTGATTGGCTACATTCCGGCGGACGCTTCGTTGCGAAATATAGCAATTAACTGTTCCGGGCTATGCCGACAACCAGCTTTATCTTGCACGATCGTCTTCTGGCGTGATTTGGATCCACGATCGAGACTTATGTCGCTCTTGCGTAGATCAAGCAGTTTTGAAAGATATTTAATCAATTCCGTGTTGGCTTCACCATCGATTGGAGGAGCGCCTAAAATGGAAACAAATGTTGTACAATTTTGACCAATCGTGCACCCATCATTGCCTGTCCGCTCTTACCTATTTGGCATCCAACTCCTTCCTCATTAACATCAGTAATTCCGCTCGTTTTTGCTCCCGGTTTGGCCAATATCTTAACTATCAAGTTTCCAGTCTTTGCATCTACCAGCACAGGACCAATCGGAGCCTGCGTGCAGTTTGTCTCATTTTTTTCCGCTTTAGAATGTTTGCCGCCAGCTGTTTTGTTGGATTTTTTGGACATGCTACTAAACGTTCCGGTTGTCTGCCAGGCTGTATATTTACACGGTCTTCCAATAACTGCTTTGATCACTTGGAGCATTTAGCCTTGCCAAACTGGGCAGCTTGCTTTATGAAAGGGTTCGTTTGTTTACAAACAGCTGATTCTGACGTTTCTTGGCCGTACGGTCCAGAAATTTCACATCGCTGGTGTGGAAATTTGGGAAAATTTGCTGTTTTAATCAACAAAAGCCAACAGGTACGTTTTAAGAAAAAGGCCCTGAAGCAATAGAACACACATTTGCTCGTGATTGATTATTCGCTCTATGATCGATGTAAGTATATTAAACAAGCCCATCTTATCAAAGTGAAAGTGGGTTTCACCGTGACATTGATTGGGCTCTGGTTTGTTGGTCTGACCTCATTCGTCTTTCAAGACATTATCAACCAGCTACGGAAAGTGCGCACCGTCTTGAAGAGGAGACCATATGAGGCCACAGTTTATTTCTGAAATGAGAAACGACAAGTGTAGTAGTTTGCATTCGTAACGATTTGAAAATGTGACGAGAACCACAAAGTGATGGTGGATTGAATTTTATTGACGGTACTATCAATTATGGTGCAAATAATAGACATGGAAAAGATGAATACTTGAATGATAGGTACAAAAACAAACTTGCTTGACTTTCTCCAACTGTGAACTGTTTGAAGCTCGGTCTTTCTTTTTTGAAGAGCTTGTGAAACAAAGACGCAGCGTTGTGCTGGTGTACACAAACCTTACATAAGGCTCAGGACGGAGAATTAGGACAGTTTTGATGAATACAGAACAAATCGTTTGACTATCACGATCGCACCAGCACTGGGAATAATTAGGGGCAGTTTGTTAACGTTTGTCGACCATTCGTGGAATGAATCCAGTGTTTCGTCAGCTTTCTGCAGCTCTATCGACTGCCAGCTTGAGAGGTTCGGCACGGTCCAGGGTTGATGTACATTCAAGACGGCCTCAGCGATCCATCTCTGCGGCTAGAACAGTCACTACACAGACGCATCGACATTATTGCTGTTTTGAGATGAAGCCCAAAGTGTACGTAACCCGAAACGATTATGCCAGAATTGGGTTGGATCTGTTAAGGGAAGAGTAAGTAATTAGGGTTTCTTCTGTAGCGTTACATAAAATGACCCCACAAATCTGGCTTAAAGTTACCATTCAACTATTCGTTTTCGCTTTCAGATGTGATATCTCACTGTGGGACGAAGCTTATCCTGTGCCGAGGGATGAATTCCTCAAAAATGTGGCGGGAAAAGATGCAATCTACTGTTCATTAAACGATCGCATCGACAAGGAGTTGCTCGATCAGGCGGGACCAAATCTTAAGGTCATCTCCACCATCTCAGTCGGGTAAGTTTGCAACGGATTTGGCCTTAAAATCAGTTAAGAATATTCGTTTCTGCTCCACAGTTACGATCATATCGATGTGAAAGAATGCAAACAGAGAGGAATTCGTATTGGCTACACACCGGATGTACTAACAGACGCAACGGCCGAACTAACCGTTGCCTTGCTGCTGGCAACAGCACGTCGATTATTGGAAGCAAACAAGCAAGTTCACACTGGTGGCTGGAAATCGTGGTCTCCAATGTGGATGTGTGGCAAGGGAGTAAAAGATTCGCTGGTCGGAATTTTTGGCTTCGGCCGCATCGGCCAAGAGGTGGCGAAACGTTTAGCACCATTTAAACCAGCGCGGATTCAGTTCACGAGTCGCACGGATAAATTTCTCACAGCGGAGGATTTGGGCGTCACGCAAGTTCCGTTCGATGAGTTGATCGAAACGAGTGATTTCCTCATCATTGCCTGTTCGTACAATGTGGAAACGGCCAATCTGTTCAACGATGCCGTTTTTTCGCGCATGAAACCTTCGGCAATCCTAATTAACACCAGCCGGGGTGGAGTGGTCGAACAGCACGATTTGATTCATGCTTTACGTGCGGGTAAAATACAGGCTGCTGGGTTGGACGTCACTACACCCGAACCATTGCCTCTGGATAATCCACTGCTAACGCTCCCAAACGTTGTGGTATTACCTCATATTGGCAGTGCCGACATTGAGACTCGCATTGAGATGTCGCGCATAACAGGGTGCAATATCTTGGCCGGCTTGAAGGGTGTTAAAATGATTTCGGAAGTTTAACATCGCGGGTCCCTGAACGGCCTTACCAACTTCATTCCACAGAGTGGAGAACAACAGATGTAATTTTTCGTTTTTTTGGAATAAAATGAGCAAACTGTCCGAATTTCATTTAAGCATGGTACCCTTTTCTTTACATCTTTGCTCATAACATGGATAGATTACACTGTTTAACTGCCAACACGCATCGGCGGCGAAACTAGTATGACTCCATCGCCACGCACAAACAGCATTGGAATGGTGCGTTTGGTGGTTTTGTACACCTCTTCATAAGTTTCTTCGTCAATCTCTACCGTGGTGACTGTTTCTTCGGCATCGCCCAGCACCATGTTAAGATGTTGATCGAACGCCTAGATTGCGTGGAAGACAAAGAAAGAGATAAAAACATTAAAATCGCAATCAGTTTAATCAAGTGAAGGAGTCTTACATGCAATCGTCCTCGCAATTCACGTTCGTATCGCATTTTTACGTAAATTTTTTCATCCAAACTAAGCCGGATAAGATCCAAGGGTTCCTTTACGGGAATGATCGGCATCTACAACAAAGCGGCACATCAAACAATTACGAATACAATTAATGAATAAGGAAAATAAAACGACAATACTTGTTCTTCTTCAGCCATTTCGAAGATTGTAACTTCAGCTATTGAATGAAATTGAAAGACGCTTCGAACAGAAACCGCTATTGATGCTGTATTTTCGGTTTTCTACCACAAGCCGCAACTTCGTAAACTGGCCTTGACGTTTGTGGCGTAAACAAACGAAGAAATGAAATGTTTATACTCTATGGTTTACGAACTCGACAAAGATTGTTGTTGGCAAATATGTATCCGCAACATTATTAAATGGACGACCAATGCGCCACAGATATTAAATTCTAGCAAATGAAACAATGATACTTTTCATCTACAAAATTAGAATCCATATCCAGGCATAATTTTGCATGAAAAAATTATTCTTTCTGTGTCGATCTGCCTGTTCGTAGAATAATTTGGAACGTAGTGATGGCGCCGTATGATGACAGTTGGCACATGTGTTTGACAACCGGTGGGATGTAAACATGTGGTAGGTTGTTTGGGAAAAGACAACGTGCCATGGAATTGTGAGCATCTTAATTGCAAGAACACTTGAATTTCCAGCGAAATTAAAGACTATTGACTCCAGATTGATCGTGTTATTGGTTTTTGGTGAGTACCAAATAGTCAATATTGTGTTTGATATGAAATTGATAAAATGCAATCACAATACCGGTGGTGTACGATGCGTTATGTTGTTGACAATGTGCTAGGCAAGATTTGTTATTTCCAAATTTGATAAGACGCCTGGTTTTTACCTGAATACCCATTAGGACGATTCAAATAATGGTAGTTCTAACATAATTTCGCCTACCTGTAGCCTTCGTAATGTAGTTAACACCGGACGCGAAACGGTTGTGCGAAGACACCTAACCTCACTTTTAATGATCCGGCTTGTTTACCTGCCGTTACAGTTTGTTCGATATGAGTTTCCGTGGACGTGGTGGTGGTGGTGGTGGCGGTGGACGAGGTTTCGGTGGTGGTGGACGAGGTTTCGGCGGTGGTCGCGGTGGCCGAGGAGGTGGAGGCGGCGGTGGATTCCGTGGCGGTTTCAACAATCGAAGTTTCGGCTCCCGGGACGAGGGTCCAAAGAATATCATTCCCCTTGGATATTACGATTATCCGTGTCAGGAGGATTTGATCGCTAAAGTGGAAGTACCAAATGTACCATTCTTCAATGCACCAATCTATATGGAGGGCGAGAAGCTGATCGGCAAGGTCGATGAGATCTTTGGTAATCTGCGGGATTTCTACGTGTCGATCAAGCTGAATGACAACATGAAGCCGGACGGTTTCCAGGAGAAGCAGAAGCTGTTTATTGACTCGGCGAAACTGTTGCCACTTGCACGATTTTTACCGGGAAATCAGACTCGCCGACCAGGTGGACGTGTGGGCAAACCGGGTGGCCGTGGTGGTCCTGGTGGCTTCCGTGGCAGAGGTGGTGGTGGCGGTGGATTTCGTGGCCGAGGCGGCGGTGGTAGCGATGGCAGTGGCGGCGGAGGTTTCCGTGGTCGTGGAGGAGGCGGAGGACGTGGTGGTGGTTTCCGTGGTACTCGTGGAGGCGGCGGTGGAAATAGGTGGTAACTTCATGATAGTGTCACGTGTTCGCTACGCAAATCCCTAGCTGTACGGAAGCTATATCTGTCTCCATATGCAATTTGTTTATAAGTGCTTATAGATTAAGGTCTTGGAAATATATGTGATTCTTCCTGATCATGAAGAAGTATCCTAACAAATGCATTTAATTATATTGCACTCTTTGGGTTGATAAATTGATTATTTATTTAAAGTTAATTTTGTTTTAAATATTTATACAATTTATGCTACCGAAGATTGAAGCTAAAAATCGAATCAGGAACATTCACACCTACACACTGGGCAGCATTTTTTCTCTTGTAACCATCGGTCAATGCACAAGCCGTGGAATTGATGAACACACAGCTGCAAATTCTTACAAGTTGCCGGATCGATTTGCTCCAAACAAATAGGGCACACAGGAGTCAAATGCTTGGGGCTGATGTTGCTGCAGAAAGAATCGCTGTTTAATAAGCGGCAAAGGAAAATTGCGATATTAATATGGAATTAAGAAATACCCGTACGATTGTAAACCATCCTGATTGTCGTCCGCATATCGTGAAAGTACTTCCGTGGTAATAATTGTGGGCGATAAAAACGTAGCCCTAAATCGGATAATTTCATACTCATCATCGCAACAGAACTCGCTACGAAGCTTAAATTCATCCTGGTACTGATGCGTGCTGGCAAGGCAATGCCTGCTGAGCATGTGCTCCGATAAACCGCCGGAGTGTTGCTGAATGAAGCCAGAGGAATTCTCCAACCGGAAGCACACACAAACTGGACAGTGAACTTTCGGGAGTACATCGATAGCAACCGATAGTGAATGTTCATCGCGCGAATGTTCGTACAGTGAGTCGACAGTCAGCCGGTCTAGAGTACAGTACGGACAGGTGTAGATACCGATGGCTTCGTACTGATCACTGTTCACCTTGCGGGAGTACTTCGAGATAAGTTCATCGTACGAAACCAAACGTTGCAGAGGATGTTGCTGCTCCGAACAGAATGGACTGGACTTTGGACAAACCAGGCAGCTGTACGAGCGTCCGTTCAGGAAAACTGGCAACGAAACGAAAGTATCGGTTGAATGATGTTGAAGATGATCGTTCTGTATTCCGGTTGTACTTACGAGTCATTGTTGATCGTATAGGATGCTTGTGAACCGTCCGCTGGAAAACGCACGAGCACAATGAGCTGTGCCCGTGGAGTGTAATTGGACTGTTGTTCGCTATGGGAATGTGGAAATCGTTGATCCGTATGACTGATAACGGGCGATTGGCTACGGATTGACAGAGATCGCACTTGTAAACCAACGTACAGTGTGTAACGCATAAACAATCCATCCACGATGTGAGCTAATGCTCTCCAAAGAAGGCATCATTCAAATTTCGCTTAAATTACTCCTCAACTGAAGCGAAGTTTTGTTAGGCTCTGCAGCAGATTTCGTACATGGGAAATTAAACATTACACGCTGATAAGAAATGGTAAAATGCAATGCTAAACCAGCCATAACAAAAACAACGATGCAAGAGTACGGAGCGTTTAATAAAAGGGTGGTTGATAATTACTACTTAATCCTCGCAATACCTCGCAATGAATAACCTTCCAGGCGCGTTAAACATTTAAGTACCTATTCGCCCGTAGTGCACAAAAGGCATAAAGGAATTAATCGCGGTGGGGGTCAATTGTAAATCACTTGACTGATGTTTAGCGATCAATTTACGCTTTATATGAGCGATTCATGTACGTGTAACGGCTGCCGCTAAGCTTACCTATTCATGAAGCTCCATTTCACCACAACTCTCCATCTACGTTGAGGGGAAATTCACCACCATGGTAAGATTGCTCCCTTCCACTTTTTTATGCGTTCGCTGGAAACCGCTCACACGTGGCCGAAGGAAGAATTTAAATTTTTTTTCGCTTTACAGAGAATTTCGATGTAAAAAATAGAATATAAAAAAGCATGACTACAATCAAATCATTCAAATTGTGTTATTTCTCCCAGCTCCGTTTTGAAAATTCCCTTTCAGGCGCTCAATCGCAACGTGCTGAACCGATATCAAGACACGGCGAGGAATCGCTTGTTTAGTTGATGCTATTCAACCTTCGTAGCAATTATTTACGCTTCGTGACATACATTCGTGATCAATAATGCAAATGTGTTTGAGAGGCACTTTTTGTAAAATTGTACAACATAATCTAAACTTTATTTGAACAACCAATCCGAGAGAATCGGAGTTTGAAATTGCAAAATCGATTGAATGAAATTCCAGCGTCTAACAGCCAAAGCACATGGATAGTGGTGGAAAAACTGTTTCCATTCACAAATAGTTACTATCAACTACGTTCCCTGTGTGGGTGAAAGCAAATATGCATAAAGTACATTACAAAAACTCCACATGAACATTGCACAACGGTTAGTGTTGCAGGACACTCAGCTTTAGCGGGTGCTCGGGATGGAGCACAAAATCCATTTCCTGTCGTCTACTACCAGTACGGGACACATTCTCCATCTAGCCGAAATATGTTTGGCAAACGGTATAGCCGGCACGTAGAAAATAAAAAAAAATCTTATTCGTTAAATCTTGCATCCTTACTGAGTTGCCGAAAGGATGTAGAATTGTAAAACCGAAATGGAGGACCGATATTACATGGTTTTCCTTTTCACAAGCTTAGCTACATCCGGAGAATGTTGAGACACTGTGAGGACTGCTTGGTGTAGAATGAAAATTCGTTCAAAAGGAATAGGAACCGATACGAAGGAAGTGATTAAAATGAGTTTACATAGATCTTGCTGTATTCCCTACGATGGCAATTCAAATGATAGTCTATTGAAGCTTCCTATATGGATTATTTCCATTTTGCAATGTTCACTCGGTGTTTTGTTGGTGTGTATGTGTGCTGTTATTTTTCTTTGCTTTGCTTTCTTTGCATAATGCCTTGTCATCAACTTTTCATATGGGAAATTGTCCTTTGGAACACCTGTCACGCTTGTCTGTTGGGGTGATAAATATAATAGAGCAAACAATTCAAAAGACACGATCATCCCTCTTCAAAACCACTCAGGTGTAGGATATTGAAACAACGAGCTTTTTACCGGTGGAGCCGCACTACCGGTAAGAGGCGTATGCGGAAGCTTTCTGGATCAATGCGCACGTGTTCAGCTGAAGATTAAAAAAGCCATTTCAACTGTAAATTGTCGTCACTGGCGAGTGACTTCACACGGATGGACACATCCTGCCCCTTGAAAGCGAAGGCTAAAAGCGTTACATTTTGGCGCGTTATCTGCAACGGATGAAGCGAATGTCCGGGAGGTCTTAAACATCCTCCCGCATGGTTTGTGTCGCAGGCAAGATATGCAAAAATCAACGGATGTTGTACGCAAGAAAAGCCAAAGCGGGAGAGCCAAAACATTTTTCGGTAAATATTGACCGTAGACCATCAGTGATGCCAGCAGCAAGACCCCCTTTCCGGAACGATGTTCCGGACGCGTTTCCATTAAGGTTTTGCGTACTTTTTTCTGTCCCCATGTTGTCCATGCGACATTGTTGGGTATTCTTTGGGCATCCATTCGGGCAAGCTGTGCCTGCCTGCGGAGTGATTCGATTCTGACGAAATGGCAGTACAGCAGTTGTGTGAAAGTAGCAAAAAAGAATGTTCCGGACGTATCCGGGACCTGAGTTCTGCTGTCAATGATAACGGACAATCAAACAGAGGCGTCGGGTGTTTTATTTATTTGGCTGCCCTTGGAGTATTTGCCTTCACATTCCTTCGGAATATCGTTGGCACGTTTCGATGATGTATCCTTGGAGAATTGTTGTTGGCTTGAAGCCATCTTTGCGGGTGGGTTTCTTGGCAGGTCAGGTACATTAGGAATGTGAACGATGTAAACCACTAGCATTGTGCGGAACCCATCTTTGTACTGGAAGAGGAAATGAAATATTAACGAATCTACTTTTCATTCCACAATTGTTTACAAATTTTCACCAACTGGGGCACTGGGTCTACGGTGATTTGTCAAGTCAGAGCACTTTGGAATGATTGTGAACAATGTGCAATAAGTCTAACAATCAGCTCACGTATCCCATAAGGTTGATAAAGACATTTGCGGGTGTGTTGTCTGGACGCTGACCTTGATCTTGGGTTCTTCAACTCGACAACTGTTTTTCTTTACTTTATGCCAATAGAAAAACACTTGTCCTTTGGCATCTCGCCAACGTTCAAGTTCACGCACTGGCACACAAACGCTTTCAGGTGAAATCAGCCCACAAAAACCCCACGCACGTCATTCTCGATTGATTGATAAAGCATCCATACAAGGTCTGTTCCATTGCCTTGAACCTAAAGTTGTTAGATCTATGGGCCAGTTTGCTGACGACAGCTGCGATTTGTGGCTGTACCGAGTCGCCAATAAAAGAAATGCACTGTTATGATTAAGATATATAAATATTGTACCGTTACGCACGTTTGGCATAATTGAAGCATAATAGCTTAACTCTGGTGAGCTTTTGTTGGAAAGTTACCCGTTTACAATTCATCTTATCGAAACACGCACCTTTGCTGACTTCTGAATTTTGTGTCCAAATTTCAAGTACCTTATCACAGTAATAGATCTTAGAAACGCTATGCTCTTACTGACTCGATTTACGGAGCACAATTTGCAATGATCAACATCCCAGATTTTCAAGAACATGTGTTGGTTAGGGGTACTTACTAAATTTCTACACAAGTAAAGCATCCAATTACTGCTGCGCCTTCTTATGTGCGACGGGCCAAGTGGGCCCTTCGGGGAAAGAAATTCCTATCAACATCAAAAGCGTTAGACAATTCGTCTAACAAATCCTGGCCCGTATGGCAAACCAATAAGATGAATTTGGTATCAAATTTCCTTCGATGCGTTACCAATACCAGAAGTGACGATTTGTTGTCAATATTTGGCATTCTTTAGATGATAAAGGTCATGTTGAGATTTATCAAACAAACATTAAACACAAAGCTACGATTCTGTTCTTAGATTATTTTCATTTAATTTACATATTACAATAATCTGGAACATCATGTTTGCCAGGGTTATGGGTTGTGCGACAGTAACATTGTCGTAAGAAATATTACTAAATGCCATTGCCATGATAATGCGTTTGGTTTAACCTTTTATAAATTCTGCTAATACCCGTTTTCATATTAGTTCACTGCTGTGTGGCTTGTATAACTTCCGGCACATTAGATTACTACTATTAAACAAAATGAAAAATTAAACGCCTAAAGATATGCAACCTGTCTAACAAATTTGCTCTTTGCTTTTGCCAGATGTAGCTATAAGCAAAAAATAAAACATGGACGTAAGTTTCTGGTGTTCAAAATGGTTGATGAAATATCGTCCTCCATCAACCAGACGCCTATCGTAGCACCTGTGTTTTTTTAAACGCCCTCGACGAGTCCCCGTAGGCGAGTCCAGTATGGAAGCATCAAATTCTCCACCTTTCGGAACAAAGTCTAACCATGAGTGTCAGATCTTCGTTTCGGGATCTTATGAAAAATGGCAAATACGCGAACGTTGAGCGAAAACGACACAATCTAACCACAATGGTCTGGTGGTTGCACAAGGTACTGGAATGTGTAGCCACGGTCGCGACCGTTAAGGTTTTGTTGTCAAGAACAATTTATCACGATTGTTACGTGAACACGAGCCATACATTAATTAGTACTAGCGCGGCAATGGCAAAAGTTCTTTCAGGGAACTGGGGTCGAATGTTTTAGCAACTTTTGGGATGCTATTTGTTGCTTAAGTTTGACAATTTTTTTACCGGCTCTTATTGTTTGAAGTGCGTTTACATTTTACTGGCCATATCGGCCAACTTCACATCGATAAAATGTCGAGTAAAGTACAAAAAAATATAAAAAGCATAATTTTAAATGTAAAATACAACGGTTGAATTATTGTTTCTGGTAGGATGTGACAACACGTTAACCGATAGAAAAGAATTATGATGACATTTCACTGCTGCTCGCGACACATTCGGGATAAATGAGAATGGGTGCCGCTTCACACAAACCACCATTAGCACATTTGTTATTACATGCGTAATGTTTTATGTCAGCATAAGGCGACGTTGTTGGTTTGTGTCTTTTCTAATTCTACCCGACTGATGCGTAAACCATTATGCTCTGAGTTATGTACGAACCGACCTAACGGACGGCATTCCGTTCCCAAAAACAATTCCCGCAAAAGGTGACAAATATTTGCTTATGAGTGCATTCTTCATTAAATGAGTTTTATGCTAATTCACATTCGTCAGGTGTTTTTCTGGTGGCCGCATTAGGAAACCATGGCCAAGTTCCGGAAGGTTCATCTGAGCGGTCCTCTACATGTCTCGTTGGTTGTCGTTTTGGTCAGCATAAAAAGGGACAGAAATAAAAATTAATATTCATCGTAAAGAAGCTGGCGTAGGAATGGAGTGTCTTTGGGAAGAAAATTATAGGTTTGATGTTTTGCCTTTTTGGGTCGATGATTGATACTTTTTCTTATTGTTTTAACTTTTACAGACCATTTCGTCGTTTGTTTGATGTTGAACATTAAGGTTCAAGGGATGACATTAGAGGGTAATTTGGAGGAGATAAAATTCATTCTTAATTTAAACGCGTTTATATATAAATACAAAAGTCAGACACTATTTCTGCAGCTAACGATAAATGATGTGCTCAGGAGGCAAGAGTACCTTCCAAACAAGATATTTCAAAAACGATTTTAAATTCGTCTAAAACTTCCATAGCTACCGTTGAACACAGAAGAATAGAACCAAAATAGAAGGGAAAATAAAGTTATACACATTACCAACATCGTTCAAGAACCCATCAAGTTGAACGCTGAAAGCGTACTGCACACTGTGCTTGGGGCACTCTTTAGAGCCTTAATCCACCTTTGCTTCTAACTAGACGCAAAACAATAACAGCTGTGCCACAGCGGCGGCGGCAGCTAAAAACAGCGTGTTTCAACACGTTTCAAAACGCTTTCCCCGCGTGGCCTTAAGAACTTAGCGCAAAACAGCAATTTGTTGCTTCGTTTCCTTTTTTTCCTGGTACGTTTTTCTTTTTTTTTATTTTACTCCAACCTAAAGTGTTTCCCACATCTTAGTGGGGTGCATTTCGAGCGGAACAAGCATTTCTCCCTTGACTAGTCGGGTAGGAAATTTCCAGCGGTGGAAATCCAATAAAAACACGGTCAAATAATAAAAAATATAAGAAAAAAACAATTTTCAAAGATATAACTTAGTCGCGATGAAAAATGAAAAGGTCAAAACGAAACGGTAAACTATCCCGCTGTGTACTGGTGGTCCATTTGTTATGAGTTGAAGGTTTCAAACAACAGTTGAATAGTGAAATTGCTTTTGAACACTAGTCAAACGATTAACAAACGGCTGAACTCATGAGCGGGAACGAGTCCTTAGTATCGGGAATAGCAAGTAGTAAATTAATAGTAAATCGGTTGGAAGTTGGTTCTAAGTATTTTAATGGATAATTGATTACCTGTTTTTTTTTACTTTATATCAATCTATACTACTATGAAAAAGCAAACAATATCAGCGATCTTTCTACAGTTTATGCACCGCTCGCAGTTTCAACACAGAATTTTATATCCCCAGCATTTTAAATCGATCGCCTGCTACCGGCCTAAAAAACAATAAGCAAGAATCTGCAAGAAAAGGTCGACGATTGCTTTGTTGTTCCAAGATTCCACTTCGGGATAGGTTGGTGGGATAGTCTGAAATGTTGGTTCGTAATTGGATTTAAACCACGAGAAGCGACCAGTTTGCGGTATTTCCCGTGTTGATAAATTTAACTTCCTTCATTAAGCCGAACAAAGTGGAAAATTACATCTTTTTCCCCCTTTTCTCGGCTCGCCCGAAGCTAACACCCAACCAGATTGATCGTGTTTTGATTGGGGGTTTGCTCGATGGTCAGACATTTCTTAATAAAAACTCACACAAAATGATGTTTAACTATGGTCGTCTTCTATTGATGATTACAAATTTATTACGAGGTTAAGTAGAAATGCGATGTTAAATAAATCGAACTACATTTTTGAAAATGGAAGTGTAAAGGTCTTTTAAAGTGGTCCAAGTTTATGAATGAAAGTGTCGCATAACTGATGGAGACAACCAGCAGTTAACGAGTGAGAAATTTCCCATCGATCGGTTTGACTTGTTAAGAGCTCATTTACATTTAATTTTTCCTTTGCCAGTAAAAAGACAGACTATGAGAAGCTCTCGTTCTGACTCGTTCAGAAGTGAAGGTGCTTAAGATTAAAAGGGCCGATAGGATAAACTTTCCAGACTACCTTGCGGATGAACAGCTGATAAAAATCACGTACTCGAGTAAATCTAATTATCGATACACACAATGGACGATCCTTGCCGTGAAGCGGAAAGCATCTTAAAGACCTCTCCAAACCATTATAATTAAGGTTGACAGTGTGGAAAACCGATTGGAACTAACCACACTCACACGCAAACCCACACAAGATGGAAGATCGCAACCGTCAAGGTCGGGCGTGTGTCTAGATGGGATGAGCTGAGATAAAACCTTCATCACACCGTGAAGATAATTCCGGACCAGCCTCCCGGCAAAAAAGGACACCCTTAATAGACACTGCCGATGCTCGGCACCATTTCCTGGTAGATGTATTTGTGTTTGAGTTTATCGTAGCCATTGGGCACATCATCAAAGGCCACAGATTGATTGAACGATGTAGAATAGCGGCCACGGGTATTCCGGTCCTCAAGGGAGGGATGGAAGTTGGTGTATTTTGTTTACCTTTTGCCTTTGCACTTCCAAAAAGTTCTCCAATGGTGAAGGATAGGAAGTGCGAAAAAGGTATCCGTCGCGATTGATTGGAAAGCTTCACAGAGTGCAACTTATGTCCGGAACGGTGACTGTTTGTGTTGGGTGCGACATCGTTAAATATTTTATTGTTACGCTGCCGTTTCGTTTATGGTAGGAATCGAAAGCACCACCAGAAACAGCAACCGTTTTGAAGGGTTTCCTCATATCACATTGGTACATAAAACTGTGCTTTGTGAAATTTAGTCACGAATTTATGATATCTCTTTGTGATTTTCTGGCAAAGTTTCTAACTCACACACATTCCACCGCCCTCAAAAGAGCGATCTCTTTATAAAACAATGATTCGTCATGGCTGACTTTACGGGTTTCGAAAAGAGGGAAATTGAAACAGAATGCAACTCGTACATTCGAACACTACACACGTACACTGCACAGCCCATTCCTACAGCAATATGAAAGCTTTTGTGGTGATTTGTGATTTGTGGTTATCAGGCACGTGATGATTGTGCAGGGAACTGGATGCCAGCTGCATTTTGAGCTTCGTATGGATGCAGCTTTCAAAAGAAATTCCGGTGCGCTTAAATTCTACGCCATCATGTAGGACGAAACAATCGACAAGCTATTTGACAACGCAAAATGATGCCGCAAACAGACAAAAGACATCAAGAGAAGTGCAGTGAAAGCAGCTCTGAAGCAGAATAATTCCTTTATAGTTTGCTCTTTTACTCCGGGATCGGATTGATTGCGAAAGTTGTTGGTGCACAGCAGGCAATAAAACAATACAATAGGTTTTTCTATTATTGACAAAACTCAATCACTTAAGGCTAGATAAATTAAAAATAAGTTTTCAAACCATTTTAAACTGTGATTATTAAATAGTGTTATAACATACTATCGAATTTGTGATGCATATTGCATACTTCCGGGCGTATTCATCAACGTAAACGTAACGTAACAAAATGTTTTTTTTTAATCTTTTATCTTTCATCCCCTCATTTGTTGTACAAATTTTCCTGGTTTAATTTTGTTTTTAAACTATAAATAGGTTTTAAAAATCCCCGATGGTCTAAAGCCTTGGCAAACATTTCCATTTGATTGCGCGAACTCGATGTGCTTTTGATGACTTCATCAGCGTACAATCAGTCTCTGAGTTGCTGATTGGATAAGGATTCGTTCCGGCACATGGAGGAGAAAAGGAATTGCCAACGTTTAAAAGCGCGACTGCTGCGATGAAACGCTTCGCAAGAGTGCCTAAAAATGTGTGGAGTGAGAAACTTCGCCAGAAATCCCAAAAATTGATGCATAGTGAGTTTCATACTCAAAAAACTTGAACATTTCTCCAACATTCTGAACAACCTATACATTTGCAGCCTTCGACATTAAAATCTTGCAGACTTTCGAGCTTTTTATGAAGTCATACGTGATAAAAGCACTTTTTTTCATTTCTGCAGCAGTTGAAAATTGATTGCCATGTATTATACGTTCGAAGGGGTCAGACAGTGTTTTCGAAAAGTAAACTTTTCAGCCTACACTCTGTGGATCGGAGCTGGCAAACCATTTCAAAGTCAACCTGTTGAATGGGTTTATTTCTCACCCTCCACTACACGAGTATGTAAACGAACCGTACATGATAAATTTCGAGTCTATACAGTTTTCATTACGCAAATCGTTTTATTCCGGCTCCGGCCACTGTCCAACAGGTCACACCGAAATACGTATATGTCTATATATGGATAGTCTCAACCCACTACATGGGTGTGGATGGAATCAAGAACAAAAAAAAACCCTAGAAAGTTGGTCTTCAAGGGCTCCGGTTTGAAAGAGAAATTATTGACCGGCTAACGTGAAACAATCACCACCATCTGGCAAGCCTTTTATAAACACCCACACGTTTCAACGAGCGTTTCGGATGCCTTTGCTATGGAAGCAACACTATTGGACGCCCGAATGGATGAAAAACTTCTGCAACACGTTACAACATGGTATGAATTTGGACGATTTTTCTGAAAATCGAGTAAAAATATGTTCGTTGTTTCAATGATGTTGCTTCCCGATTGCTTTTTTTTACATCTCAGAGGATGTTCTGTTATCACTTATATCGTTGTTTTTTGTTACCAGCCAACAATTCGAGTGTTCGAATATGGACCGTCCAATGTGTGTTGAATGTGTTCAGCATGGTGAAATATTCAAATTTATTCGTACAGCGCCGATCATCTTGTACGATGCGAGGCAGGCGAATGAAAATAATACAGCAGCAAAAGCACAATAGAAGCTGGGTAATATTTACATTTGGAGAAACGGATCTTTCAGTAGCTTCAAACCGGTTCTGACACAAACACCGGCGTGTACCGGCGACATTTTTTTTTTGGGAAATAAAGAAAGAGCAACACAACAATTGAAGCTATCATTTCACAGTGGAATTTGGAAGTGTATCGATAAGCGGGTGCCTAGAAAGTAGCTGTACTTGTTTTGGTACTTCCTCGGATTGGTGTGGGCTTGATCAAAAGACGAGCATCGAGAGCACGACGTTCTTCTAATAATCAGAATGTATATTTTTGTTTGGAAAGCACCAACCCAAAATGAACGCACGAGAAGAACTCTTATTGTTGAGCCGTGGTTTGCTAAAAGAAAACGGGAAGAACGCAAATAGGCATACATATACCACAAACCATTGAACCATGGAAGGTTCGAAGGATGGGAAAATGTGTTAAAATTTCGATAGCATTTAGCAAACAGTGGTAGCAAATAGAGGTACTCCAAAGCCTCAGCCCAAACAAAACCGCGTTCAGGATTGTGTTGCTGCAACGGTTGAATATTTAATAAAAATACAACAGATTTACTTTGCTTTACTGCTATCCCTGTGCGCTACCTTAAGGTATTATCTTGCCACAAACGAAGGGCCAATCGTGAAGCACAACCTACGGAGTAAATCCCATTTCTCCACCGTAGACATTCATTTCGCCTCGGCAATCGACCGAGTTTTGCAATAAAAAGCGATATCACATTCCGCTCGGTTGTTCGTTACACGGTGTTGTGTCGTATTTATTCGAAATCCCATGTCGTTTCTGGTTTGGTGAATGCGTGGCATTTAAGCATAATGATTTTTCCTGTTTGTCTCCAATTTTATGACCATCCGTAGGGGGAATTTCTACTTCGTCGATCGATATCACCGATCTCAAACTCGATATTTGATAGTGGCCTAAAGACAAGCTCGTGTGCTACGTGTTTGATTTAGGATGCTCCACAGGGAACAGCAGCGTACAAGGGACTCATTGCCAGTAGTTTCGGACAAGGCGTCGTGTATGTGTTTGGGAATGCGGAATACCATTTAAAAAAGAACAGATACAGCAATTTAACACCAGTCCCGTGTGAGTTAGTTTCGTTTCTTCGACCAACGGCAAGAAGCACCGTACATACAGGCACTTGCCAGTGTGCAAACCACTTGGGAACCTTTTACAACCATCGCAATAGGAGCACGCTCGGGAATGGCCCAAATCCAACAACCAGAGACAGTCGAGATCCTGGGAGTAGAATACATTTTCAATTTTTAACAAAGGGTCTTCTGCCGGACATGTTTTTCGATATTTGTTGGTTATCTTGTCATGTGCTGCCGGTCCACCGATGTCCATTGGTCGACTGCAGAATGTATTTACGTTAGCCATGAATCATTGGGCAGGTTTCAGTACGGATATATTGCAGCAGAAACACGATAGTATTCGGTTTTCTGATGATGTGGAGTATGAGAGAAAACTTTTTGTATTGGCATGTGGGAATAAGGTGAAATGGAGTGTAAAACTTGAACTAAACTTGTGCGAAATGTGCCATGAGAATAATATTTATTGTACATTATTGATGTGCATGTCAAGTCATGATCATGCAGAACTTTTTTGATATAGTTTTTCGACGCGTAACGCGTCCTGTTGGTTGTCTCGCAAAGCAAACTAACTTCTTTTGTTCATAGGACGCCCCTAGCCTATTGCTAACGTGGTCCGTTCTTGCAGCAATTCTCTTGAGTTCAAATCTCGTGTTTGTACAGCTGGCCGGAAAGATAAAGGATAATTTTTGTATTTTAGGTACTGTGGTACTTTTAGTAAATAGTTTCATACACTTTGTGAGTATACTGTTCCAACATTAAGATAAGAACAGAAGGATGAAAAAACTTGCCGTGGATGTTCGGAAGGAGAGAATTAAAACTCCTCATGAAACATTGTAGGTAGTTGTGCGCGTGCTTCCCTTGGGAATTTCGTTATGCAAACTAGTGTCAAGTTCAACGAGCTACACCATTCACCGTCTACAATTATTCCCCCTACTGTGCGTCTCGGAGGGTTTGTTTAACTTGGTAAATAATATTATCATATTTTCACGCAACCTTGTAAAGTGCTTTAGTGGCCTTTGCTGCAAGGAACGGATTGAAGTGTAAACACTCGAGCATAAAAAGGTTCTCCCAGTTGCCTTGCCCTACTACCCACGGTCAAACAAATAAGGACGCAACGCTTTCTCTAGCAACAGCCAACTGTCACCGGGGATGTGCATGTAAAGCCAGTTCATTCACAGGACGTAGGAACCTAGTGGTTCGTTCATTCCCACGATGTGACGTGCTCTCTTTTCCACGGTTGATGGTGATGCTTCCAAGACTAATTAATTTACACCAATGGTCTGTCACGTTGAAGCATTACAGAGTAATTATGGTTATGTTTTAGTGAAATCCTCGACATTCATTGTCAGTCAGACTTTTTTTCCCCGAACCACGCTTAGCCTCCGAATGCCCTGAAGCGATGAGTGTAGTTAGGCAGCGTTTCAATAAGGTTCTCCGAGAAACAACCGATAAACAGTTGCTACAAAACGACTTCGGTGCGTCGAGAACTTCCGGCAAAAGCACAAACCGTGATGCTCAGAAAGAGTAGTGTGCCATAGAACGGATGTTTAGCGTGAAAATTGATTAACTGCCAAAGTGTTCGAGGGAATGAAGCGTTTCGAATGAAACACTTACAATATGCAACGAAAAGGAAGAATATCCGGGGCCATTTTGTTTACAGCATAGCCACCAACCATCGTGCTGAAGTTTCAGTGAAACAATTTGAATAGTTCCCGCTGGATTGATGGTATCAAACTTCGTCCTACGGAGGCGCTGATCTACCTTATTCAACGAAACACAGAAGGAGTATTCAATATCCTGCACTACAAACCGAGAACACACTTTGATCGTTATTTCTGCATCGCAAAGTTTTAAGAGCAGCATCTTTCTTTCGTCCGTTCGCTTTTGAGCATATCCTGTATGAATAATAACTTAACCGGTTGCTGAAAGTACATAGTGAGAAAGTTGCCAACACTTAGCGCTAAGGCAACCCGCGTCTGTTTACCGAACGAAAGAAGTGAATGTGTTTTTAGCTTTTAAGTTGTTGTAAGGTTTACTCTTATTCTTTCCTAACGCGGTATAAAGTAACGTTAGGCTTAAAAACAGATGTGAGCGAGCACAAAAAAAAACTACCAGACAAGTTTGAAATCAGATAACAGGATCGGTAATACAACGAGCGATAAAAACGAACTTCAACCATAGAATGGAAAATTAATTTCGCATAAAGTGAACTTTTTTCCACTTTGGTTTGCATTAAAAGAAACAGGTTTGAATCTATGCAAACAACTCTCCGAAGATTTCGGTTAAGTGCTACGGTTCATCGCTTGGGGAATTGCAAAATCAGGTAGCTGGAACCTTTAATTTCCCAGTTCACCGCGAATAAAAGAAGCGCAATAATAAGTACTGCTTCCATTAAATTGAGCACCACGGCGCTGTCAAACGATCATAATTAAGGCTCCCACGTGCTATACACACAAACACACTGATTAATGGCAACGATTTGTTCGGCAGGTTCGCATTTATCTTCCACCGGGCATTTGGAAGTTGACAAGCAGTTTGTTTAGCAGAATGCCTTCTGCGGACTGGAAACTCGTCTGAACTTCACCGAAACCCTTGTTTAAAGTTTCAAACAACGGCGGCTTTTGATACTTTTCCATGGTTTTGGTTGGAATCAAGTATTGCATGCATTCAGGGTTAATATGTCAAACAGGGGTTGCAACTCGCAGTACACTAACCTATTACAGTTTAACATTACTTTATGTGTTTCATTATATTATATGTGCATTATATGTATATGTATATTATATATTATATTATGTGTTCATATCATTATGTATTTTCATATTACTCAGCTCTGGAAAAGAAGTTGCAAAACTAATGTGAAATAAAATATTTTTATATCACTTTTACCCAAAAATCATGTTCTTAAAAATTTAAGAAAAACATTATCATCACGAAAAAAGCTGATGCCAGAAAAGTAACGAAGGGAGTTTGGGATTTCTTTTATAAATTAAATAAGCTATAGTCCCTTCCAGATCGTCCTATCATCACGTCTTGCGGGGTTTTTATCAGCGAAGCTTCGTAACTTACGCGTGCCTTCATGCTCAAAGTCATTCCTTTTAACAGCTGCCAGTAGTGTCCCGTGGATGGGATTATGCATCTTTTACCGTAAAGAACACATTTCCACTCATTACGTTTGAAGGTCACAGTGCGTGGCACGATGTGGTTCGCGCGTACCGTTCCGATGATGATTAAAGCAGCTGTATTAGATGCTCCTAGGGATTGTAAAATTTCTCGTTGGATGAGTGAAGAGTGGAAATTAATGAAGAACCATTCCGAAGGCTGGCAAAGATCGACGAGGGCTGCAGAAGGGCTTGTGAGGAAGTAGTGGTCGGATTACTGAAGCAGGCAGGCCAAAAAACCAGATTAATTAACGAGAAAAGGGCCGGACCAAAAAGAGACCAAATGGTGGCACTTGACATGTTTGTACGATTCGCGTCTCTAGTGCGCTACGTTTTCGGTTGTTCAGTTCGCAACTTTTTCCCACCTCTCTGCTAGCTGAGAAATGCTCAGGACTTAAACCATTTTCAAGCACCTTTCAAATTTTTGTTTGATGCGTTAACTGAACATTTGGGACACAATTTCCCATCATCCATTTCGTTCAAGCATCTGCAGGGTTTATGTGAAGGTTTTTCAACATTTCCAAATGAAGCTCCGGTTCGTGAATGTTCGGTAGCAGGCCAGTGACCAGATGACGTTTGCCAAAAAGTTGTTTCCGAAATGACAAGGGTATTCCATCAACTCCATTACAAACTTCAGGAAAGACTTTCCGAAAAGTGACTTGCTGCGTTTAATCTTCCAAACTCATTGCTTCCTTTCGGTCCTCGATATCAGCGCTGGTTGTGGTTTCAGTTCTCTACGTGCTTATAGGATAGTGTCTACCTTCGGCGAAGAAGGAACAACAATGTACGCAGGAGTTTTCACCAAACGATCAGTCCAGAGGATGGGGAAATGTTCAACATGTTTCTTAAAAGGGACATTTTCTTCCAAGACACGTACAACAACACGACCAACAAGTGTTCCTCTTTCGCTATCTGTGTAAGTGGTAGCGCGATAGTAGAAACTCTTGAAGTTGTGCCGCTTTTTTAAGTTGTTTACTGATTTTAAGTGCATCGGTATCCTCACTTCTGGATTCCGCCCTTTTCACTTGGATAATTGGTTTATTTCAAACAAAAACAGATACACGTGCTATGGTAAATTGTAACAAGGTAAACTGTTGTTTGTAAAACCAGTCGCGTTAGATAGCAGATTTTCGTAAGATAAAGTTGTAAAAAAAGACGTCTGAGATGTACCGATGATCTCGGATTGTGGATTGAAATTGAATGTTGAGGATAGTTCCGTATGAAAAACTTCCTCATAACTATTAGTACTATTTACAATACATTGATTAAAACAAGAGTAGAATATGATCGGAACGTTTTAAGCCTGACGTATTCAATTAGGGGAAAATATAAGAAGGAAGTGTTGAACCCATGCTGACAAAGAAAAGTGGAAAGCCTTTAGAAGGCTTTTAATTACTCACGAGCAACTTTTAATTACTCAAAGCAAACTAATTTATTATTGATTAAAATGTTGCATTTTTGCTGTGTCTGTGTTATTCCAACATTTTCTCGTCACCCTTGGCGAGCAAAGGCGTTGCATCTAATTAAGTTTCCGAACAACCGATGACATCAAGCTTTCTCGATTTCTGCGTGTTTGCCAGAAGCCACTACCATTCTCGGTTCTTTCGTGTCGTATTCGGTTTCGATTGCCAGCTTTGTATGCAACTGCTTCGAACTACTCAGTGTACTGACGTTTGGTTGAGCAAACACTGGTAAAACGACCCGGCACGTGCTGAAATAATGCGCCATTCGACCGTTGCCTATTGCTGGTTGACAAAGCAAAGAAAAGAAAACAAAAATGCTTATACCAACACACACACACGCACGCACTAATGATGAAATGCTGGAGCAATGCCAATTAATGCTCTGATTTGAATTGTGTCGAACGGCTATCGAGTATTTATGATTGAGCTTACCAGGAAATGTTCGAAAGGTAATATTGGGGACGAGGAAAACTACGTAATGTGTATTAACCTTGAGGCAAATGATTGAAAATGCTTTTCCTTGAATTGTTGGATTTCATGAGCGATTATTGTACCAGGACTTTTTAGCTTGTTATAGTGTTCTGTGTAAGTGAAGCATTCCGAACAGACGTTCTGTTCTGCTAATTTTTCTTTGCTCTAACTCAAGAGACAGAAAGTTTGAATCTTTTTTCTTAAATAATTATCGGTCAAACAAAGCGTGCACCGTGCCCGCTGAGCGTTATTTATTATCAACAACGCTTTATGAAAGATTCTTTACCAACCCACGGTCACAATAAATATATCTAAACCCACCGTTTGCAAGCAAATTTGGAAAGGTTAAGGGCTGAATATCATAAAATGCGACCCGATGGCTAAAATTGGCCGTGGGTGCGGTTGAAACGGCGTTAGCATTACGGCGAAATGATACTTTCTTTCAGTTCGTTGATCCATTTGAAACACATTACAATCGGTCGGATTTGACTTCGATATCGGTTTTCAGATCGGTAATTTATTGGACAGGGTTCGTTCTGTTGCGTGACAGCTGTGATCGATATTCGAAACCGAGTACCGAGATGCTAGTCACCAACGACACCGGGGCAGTTTATCTTCGTCGTTGGCATGGGAAGAGATAAACCAGATTGATAAACCGTTCAGGATGTGTTATGGTTGCTATGCATTGTTACCGTAATTTCAATGAAGAAAATAATCCATGTTAAAATTAGAATGAAAAATAAAGATCTCTCAGTCGTTGTGCGCTTTGCCTAACTTTAGGCGTTTTTTCGCAAGCAGAAAGTGAGCGTGTTATGTAATTTGATAAAAAAAACTTGATTTCTCTGCAATTCTTTTGTAATCTCATCACAGCTCGATTCGACTGAGCGTCATTCCCCCCCTTCAAAAGTCCAAGAATTTGTTCTCCATGTAATTATTGCCACGAGCGTTGCCTACCCGCTACCGAACAGTCAACTGTTTGCCCGTTCTTTCGTATTATGATAAAAAAACAGCTCGAAAAAGAGCATTATGATGAATTATGAAACTTTTTTTTTATTTCTCAGTATTTTTTTCAGATCTCGCGCACCCGAGAAACACGATTGATACGAATTGTGAACGACAACGTTTTTGTTTAATTATTACACATGCCCACACGCACACAAAACATTGTGTAATACATCGGATTACATCGTTATGATGTCGCTGGTGCTGATTCGCTTTTACGAAACATTCCGTCAAGTTAGTTATCTAGAGGATTTGATTTAAATTTCACTCATCGATTTCCCATCGAGCTTTGTACATTGACTAAACTAAGAGCTATCGTACGAAAAATACGCATTTTTTTGTCCAATTCAAATGTATATAAATATCTCTGCACTACTGGCTCTAGCTCTGCTTCACACTCGCTTATGTTTTAATCCATTCGTTTCGATTGTGCAATCGTAGGCTTTCGGTTCGGTCGTTGCAGGTTTTACTTAAAAGTAAGTTTGTATCAAGGTTTTCACTCATCACAAGTCACGTGTCATCGATTCGATTCTATTACGAATCGCATCACCGATCTTCTGCTCTTACATTTCCCATTACTATCCTACCTGAAACCAAAGCTGTTTGTAGTCCAATAATTTTTCCTTCGCTTTTATTTTAATACAAATTCATAGAGATGAAATTTTCTTTAGTATCTGTTAACGCTGAGCGCACGCTTTTGTTGATACCGGCTAGCAAACGTGGAGATCCGTTTAAACCGTTTCTACACGCGACGTCAATGAGCGATGAAGAAAGCGTGGTTCGATGGTTTTCATTAGTTCGTTGCGTACTATTACAACCGTAGCGATCGCCATCGTGCCGTACGGTGGGGTTCACCAACATCGTTGTGATCATCATCGCCACCCACCGGTGTCCAGACTGCGCGTCAATCCGCACTCAACCGATGAGTCCAGCTCGTGGGGTGTCGGGTCGGAGTAGAAGGATGGTCTGGATAGCATCAGCGAATGTTCGTCGGCTAGCATTGCGAACTCACTGTAGCTTGGTTGACATCCTTTCCCGCTACCACCGTTCCAATAGCCCGTCCGGGAGTTGTGCTGCGATAAGGGAAAGAGCGAAACAAACGAGACCAACGCGAGAGGCGAGTGAGTGCCATAGTTATGTTAATTTCAGACCGACAATAAGAAAGAGACGAACTATAACGATTACCAAGTAGGACGGAAATCCTTGTCCGCAGTGGATGGAGAACATTCCGTCCGAAAAAAATAAAAATGGCTTCAATCATAGACAGCTTGTCAGCCGTGCATTGGTCGGAAAATTAACACACAAATTGAAACTCGTTCCTTTCATCTCGATTTGCCACGCGCTGGAATTCGTTAGGGAATGAGGCTTGTTGGCACACGGTAAGGAGGTGGTTTTCGCAATTTGAATCGTTTTTGAAGTTCCAATGCTATGAACTTTTCAGCCTAACAACCCATTAGATCATGCTTGCCATTTTTGGCTTACTAGATTTATTTTCTCCCGTAGCCGGATAGTCAGTCCTTGCTTCGGATGGGATTCTGTCTCGATTTTGTCGCGTGAGATCGACAGGCAGCCGCTCGGTGACTGCAATCGTGACATTCTGTTCAACAAACGTACAATCTGAATTAATAAAGACACGATTTGCAAGCAAATCAAACGTCTGACATTTCAATTATTCAACAGTTCTCATGATGCGCTCTACATCGCTAACGCAAATGCAGTTGTGACTCTTTACGAGATACAAATAGCTAGCTAATTAGCGCGGTAATATCACAAAGCAGGTACAAGAAACTCTTAAAAAGGTTTAAAAGGTTGTGATGGACATGTTGCAGCTTCGTTTGTAGCGTTTCATTAGCGTTGAATGAGGGATATTCAGCACAAAGGAAAAGACCGACATAAACCGGCTGCGAGAATTACACGCTTGCAGCATTCACATTAAATCTCGAAAGCTAAACCTTAAATATGGAAAGGAAAGTTACGGGCAGATTTCCGCACCGAAGTTGACAAAATTAGCAATCGTAGACTATTTGTTCACACCGCCCGAGGACAGCTACGTTCCAGGAACTGCACTGAACTCAACAAAGACGTCACTAATGTTCACGAAAACAGGGTTGAACAAGGAAGGAACCTTTGGACCATATTAACCCAATCAACTCCCATCACCGTCACGGTTGGATGATCAGTAATCGAACGCATCAGCCACAGTAGATGGTGACGTGCAGGAGGAAAAGAACCCTCGGACCACTTACCTCCTTCCCGCCACCCTTTCGATGGGAGCTGCCCACCGGAGTTGCTGTTGCTGCTTTGCTTCCGGTCGTCGACGTGTGTTTAGTTGTGTTGCCGTGATAGTTGGTGTTGTTGTTGCCACTACCGAGACGGTTATAGAATCGGGTCGTTGCCGTCGTAGCCATTCCGGAGCCTCCGGCAATTACCCCACTGGTGCCGGGACCACCTGCTCCTGCGCCACCACCACCAGTTGAACGGAGCAGAGATGCTGATGGGTGATGAACGTGTTCGTGTGTTTCCGGACGCGTGGAGAGATGGGATGAGGAGAAACAAAATAAAACAAAATGGAAAGGACGCAATAAGTTACAGTCGTTTGTTTCTACTAGATTGAATTTACGCAAAGCGTAGAGTGAGTTCATGAACAGAAGCTGACGTTTTTCACGGTACGCCTTCAATGTGCTTGAGTAAAATAAACTCGATATAAATTCGAAGCGTTTGAGTAGAAAGCATCGGAAAATGTATTTTTCGAAATCAGGTCGAAAATAATTTAAGGAAATTGCAGTTGGAGGTTACAATTGCTATTCAATACGTTTTTTTCCCCACCACTCATCAAACGATACGTTAAGAATGTGGAAAGGAAGTTAATTACGAGCTAATAATAAGGTTAACAGTTGATTCAACTGGTTCATAAATTGGTGTTGCATTCTTTGATGTTTAATGGCCGTAATTATATGTTGTGTGACATTAATTAAATTTAACCCATTGGCACATCAACTGGTAGCCATAAAGTGCTTAACGTTAATAGCGTATACAATCATAATTATATGCCACCATTTTCAGAACACTGGCAACCGTTGTATATTAAAAAATCATTAGTTCCGTTGTTGCGCAGATGATTTTAATTGTATTTGCATTGTGTTCATTGAAAGCAGGCAAGATATTATGCAACGCACTGTCTGCAGATAATGTTTGTTGCCACATTTTATCACAAAATAAGTTGTCGTATTTTGAATCACTCAAATCCATTCACAAGTTCAACTACATCGACGCTCATTGCAGGTGATGGTGATGTCGCCGAATATCATCAGCATCACCATTATTCCACAGCTGTCCGAATGCGATTGACAGCGTGGAAAGGGGGAAATGTTGATCCCCAGCACGCTAATGGAGACGCCCGGTAGCTCACGAGTGTGAACGTGATGGAGGCGCCTGGTGCACTGTGAAAGTGCACGTTCATGGCAGCGGTTTGACGAACGCTTGTTGAACGGATTGGGTTGTCGATGTACCTGTCGGTTGTAGGAGAGCAATGGTACCGTTTTGATTGAGGTGGTTCATCGTTATGCTTCGGTGGTCCGCTACCAGCAGCTCATCCTTATTATCCCGTCCGGTCAGTCGATCCGAGTGTGGTCCAATAATCCCCGAGACGGCATCTGGAAGTAGAGCGAGCGGTGGTAAGCGCCACCAGGGCAAAGTGGGAACAAAGGAGGCGTGATGTTTTGCAATGTTGCGTTTGTTCGGCTGCGTCTAAACATCGGTCTAAATGCAAATGCAACTCATCGAACGCTAAATAATTCGATTTGATTCGAGAATGCGGATTAGAGATGAACCACCAACAAACATTTATCCACCAGCGGCAATAAGAGAAAGAAATCATGCAAAACATGCGTCTACTTTACTTCCATGCTAAGCTTTGGTGCCATGCTTATTTCATTATCATTCATAGAAGTATTTGTTAAATAGATACAAAATGAGCAAATTACTAGAAATCAGCTACGTGTTGAACCAAATGGAAGATAAGCACTATATCGCGGTGAAAGGCTGTATTAGAACCATGTTTGTGGTTTAGTAAGTGACAATAATGAAATATTATCATGCTTTGATTGATGAAACAAGTGTAATATCAAATCCAATACTATACAATTTTGCTGATGTACAAGTTTCAAGTACATCTTACACCAACTTAAATCTCTTTCACATTCATTAAACAACAAAGCCATTGAATGTATGCAATTCGCACAACGTTCAGTAAACTGATCCGTATCCCAGATCAATAGAAATCTGAAGTAGTTTTGGTCTAAATAATCGGTAATACAGCTCAAAACTGTCTTTTTTCATAATGAATGAGGCTATTTTTCAATAACAGTTGAGTCATTTTTCCAGGAAGTCCAGGAACGTATGAGAAATGCATGAGAATGCTTGATCCTTCGGTCCTTCATTTTCCGGCTAAACACCATTCCATTGCTACACGTTGTACAAGTATCATGCAGTTACATCCCCTGAAATTTCTGGATTCTGAATTGAAATATTGGGCCGCAGATTGTTTTCAGCAAAACACATGCATGTCGGAGGTTTAATATTTGACTCTATTACTGCTGGCATTGGGGGAAGATAGGGACTAGGTAGTCGAAACAAACAAATTCTCAACCCATTACAGGAACAGAAGCGCCCGATCCGATGGGAGTTCGGTGAAAACTAAACAAACCAAACACGTGTACCCACATGCAATCACGACCACCTACACGTACCTGTGGAGCGTCGCTGTGCTGCATTAGGTGTTTGAGCGCCCCCAAGTGTGTTGCGCCGACGGCAGGGTAGCCGACATTTCATCGCATACGAACCATACACCAATGGGTTCATGCACGAGTTTGAGACGGCCATCAAAAACAATCCGTCCTGCACGGCAACGTCGACCTTCGCTGCACTTTCCCGATCGAACATGTACCTGCAATGTAAAGAAACGTTTCCATTAAAATCCGCATTTTAGTAATTCCGTTACCACGTGATGGTGCTTACCAGAGGGTCATGACGACGTACGGTGTCCAACACCAGACGAACACGACCACAATGGTGATGGTGAGGCGTAGCGTACGCTGACGCGCCCGTTCAATGTGCGTTAGATCGTTACATCGAAGACGCATCGTTCCGGTTGAGTTGGAATCGCTTGTCTCTGTACGCGTTGCAGGAAGTAGGAATACATTTTCAGTAACAATGCTTACATTGTTTATAAGTTTTGTTTGGGATAATTTTGTAGTAAAAAGTAAAGCATTTATCAAAAGTAGATTGTGTTTCAATAGAATTTTGATGAATCATGATGAAAAAATCTTTCTATATTTTAATCACTGCTGTACAGTGAAATGTACATCGCCCATCATCACCGTTTGTAATTCAACCTAAAAGCATGTCCATACAAAAGGGAATTCGAATGAGTTTTTTTTTCTTTTTTGGATATTATTGAAATACTATGTAAACATAGTAAAAAAAGAAGCAAATTCGAACTAATTAATGAGCTTGCCAGCAGTTAAACGTTACGTTCTTGGTATTACGCGGGTAAGGAACGCGATATCATTTTCGGTCGTGCACGCGCACTTCAGTCTGTGCGTATTAATTCCAGTGAAGACTGCTTGACGCAACCACACGATCGAAACACCAGCCGTACGGTTGATGCTAGAAGGTGTGTTGTTGTGGCATTGTCGAATTTCACCCGAATTGAATTCAATTTCGTCGACCCCTACTCGTACGGGTCTCTCCCGGGAAACCAAACACCCTCTACAAAACAACGAATATAAGTGTGAGTGGTTTGCGCGTTACGACTTACCCTTCTCCCGCGACCGGTTCGATATTTCGCACAGGATCACAGTGTAGGCACCGCTGATGATCATCAGCGGCAGGAAGTACATAGCTATCACGCAGAACAGGTTATAGGCCGTCTCGAGGCCCGGCGTAGCGAAGAAACCGAAGGTGACGCACTGCGTAAACCCCGGCACTTGCGGATGTTGCTGCACGCGGAAGATAATACTCTGGGCAGGAAAGAGACACATAATATACGGTAAAATCCAATGAAAGCCATTCCGGATCTCCCGGAAGACGGTACAGCATGGGAAAGAAAATTAACCACTCTTCACATCACGAGGATTTGTCACGAGAAACGTTCGCCTGATGGAGATGGGAATAATAGCAGAGAAACAGCGTAAAGCTTGAGACTGTCAACGGAAGAGGACAATCTTTATTTGCTTTGTTTGCAGAAACGCAAGCAACTTTGACCGTAAAAGGCACGTACATTCTGCAAGAGTACAAATCTAATGAAGGACTCTCTACGATGGCTGTACGCAGCGTATGAACCATGAAGTACCACTAGCGACCGATGTGCATAGGGAACAGGATCCCAGTGGCTGCTGGCTGACGATAGGAAAAATTATTCGACCGAGATTCGTTTATATTTGTCCAACGTTTCGTGCTGGTCTTGCTTTTGCCCTACGTTAGCTCGACGGAGGTTTTACTCCTGTCCTGTACGATGGGATGCGGCGAAGGACAGCGTATTAGAGTTGTACCACTACAAGGGCAACAAGCCCCATTAGCAGGCACAAAGCATAAGCTCGAATAATAACGGATAGATGTATTTGTGTACGTGGGAAAGCATTTTGTTTTCTATTTATAGGTGAGCCTTTATGCAGGATGAACGAGGATGAAAAGGGAGGAGAGTGGCCCCTGTTCAGCTGCCAGGTAGATTCATCCCTGTCTGCCAAGATGCGCCCTTGAGGTTCGATTATGTTTTATCTCGAAAGACAAATGAAGGGAGAGGAATTGAAACGAAACCGCAACAAACCAAAATCCTTCTCCATATTGTGTTCTCTTTTTCGTCGATGTTAAGTAACAATTGTACCGACCAAACAACTTTCTCATCGGTGAAGAGTACTATCGTGATAATGAGTTAAATAAATTGGCATTGGGAAAGTTTTTTAATTACTTAACCGAGCGAAGCAGAAGAATGCAACAACATGCCGTTTTATGATTCCGTGAACCTTTCGAATGGGCAAACAGGTCCGAACCAAGTTTAATTGGATTCTTTCGCCAAAATCGAAAGCCGACCGTTTTGCGGTGCGCGATTTTGTTTCGCATTTTTTAATGAGACGAGCATAACATTTTATTAGCGACAGTTATGCATTAACGATGTTTGCACATGAAGTTTGATTAGTTAACGAAATGAAAGTAAAATGGATTTGCTTTTAATGTTAATTGATTGTGGATTTGTCCTGGTTTTGTTTAATGCTTTATAATTAAGGATTAAGGATATAAGGGTATAAGGACTTGCTGCAGCTTACGATGGCAGCTAAGGACAATCGTTAGAAGCGTGCAAAATAAGTGAGCTAAATGCGGTAGAAAGTCTGAAAATATCATGGGAAGTTTAAAAAAAAACCTGACCTGGGAAGACCTGCTGAAAATAGTTGCACATAACTGAATCAAGCGTTTGACAATTCTTGTTAAGTGACAGTTGATTTCGTATATAAGCGCTTTAGCAGCCTATGGATGCTAATCGTATGAATGAAATTTTCCTGTCTAAAAATAAAATGTAATATGGCGTGGACACAAGTGTCAGAGCCTGATGACTGTGACATTTAATCATAATAATCTTATTTCACTGACATATGTGTCTGATGCTACTCAATGTGATACATCCGTACCGAATATTGATGAATAGAACGTAGTTGTAATTTTATTTCCTATAACACAAATTTATAGCGCAGTACTCACCTGTGGCATTGCATTAACAAACGCAATGAACCAAGCCCCACCGAGCATAATTTTACCGCGCTTCCGGGCGGCTGACACGCGTAAAGGATATATCACAGCAAAGCAGCGGTCGAGGGACACGCACACCAGGACGTTCGAGCTAAGATACAGACAGAAGGCGCGCATGAACAGGAACACTTTGCAGGCAACGTTCCCGGCATGCCACTGCACCGTAATGCGCCAGCCAACCTGCAACGAGGCACGGGATTGCATTGAATCAAATTTTGCGACAGCTCAGACAATCGAGAAAAGTTAAACGGAATGAGGATTACAGGATATCGAATAAAAGAAAGGAAAATAATCAGATGAATTTTCGCAGCGTTACGCTTCTAATGAGGGTATTTCTTCTAAGAATTTTCATTTAATCACAGCTTAATTTACATGGAATTCAAAACATTTCAAATGTTCCATTACGGTTGATTGTCAAATAAATCCATTACGATTTAGTCGTGAAGAACAATTGTTTTTCTTTTAGAGAATCGACGTATTGTTACGTATATTTCCTATCTTCAAAAAGATAGGTGCATTTGTTCATCAATTGAATGATTTATAATCAGATTAAAAGCTTACACCGAATCGCAAAAACTTGTGTCAGCTGTTGTGGAAGATGATGCTAATGGAATAGTTTGTATTAGTTGCAGCGGCACATTATGAAGCACAAAAAAATCCTTTCAGGAGCAATTGATTCCAGAGTAAATGTTTCATAAGGAAATGCAATTTGAAAACACTGCAAAGTCTTTGTAAAAAGAAAAGACTAATTAAATAATCTAAATGCTAATCAAATAATCGTCACGAAGTGTTTTCTATTAAATTCGGCATGTCATATGTGTGGATTCTATGTCCAACCTCGAATTAAGTCGAACCAATATGGATCAAACGAAGTGAGTTTAAATATAATGCAAATTAATCAATGAAAAAATAATATCCATTATGTTCATACTCGTAACAATATTGGAGGCTTAAATAAATAATAAGCTGTGGTTCGCTCGCATAGGATCGGGTTTCAGTGCAATACAAATTCATCTGTTGCATAACCGATTACACAGGAAAATGTGAGACTTCGTTTTCAATGAAATCGATCCTAGGAAATCGATTCCAGCACCATTACGTGGATACGTTTTTTTCAGAGTTTCCTGTGCCGTTGAATCCGCAGCTGTAAATAGATACACTAAGAACGATCATACAGCTAAGACGCCCACACAACCTTAAATAACTCAATTCAATCATTAAATAGAACGAAATTATATATTCTCATTTTAGTATAAAAGAGCCTAATTTAAATTGTAACGTATGACTTTAATCCAACCAAACTAAGTAAACAAATATAATAATTGGAAATAGTTTCTTTTTTCAAATTAAACAATTTTGTTAAAAAAAAAAACAAGAATACAATCAATTAATAATGAATGTAAAAGGAAACATGCTTTTACATGTAATACGCAAACCATGGGTATTTGTATGCACAGCCAATGATGCTTGAAGCTCAATATTATCTACATATGTTATAATGAAATTCTGAAACCATGTCGTGGTTTGCATCGCTCAATCGGGCAACTCGGCCCTATCCCCGATGCTGTGATGCGCGATTCACCACCGCATGGTTGTAGGTTACCGTAAACTTTCACTTACCTCCAGTGGAATCATGATGAACGCGACCATTAGATCGGCCACGGCCAAATGGCAGATCATGAGGCTGACACGCGAACGACGATGACGCCTGGAGCGGAACAGTGTTATGACAACCGACAGATTGCCGCCGGCCGCTATCACAAACAGGACGCAGTACACAATTATGACGGCTACGGTGGAATCAGTGTGTCCTGTAAAGAGTTGCAACGTGACAAGATAGCAACAGGATGGTGAGATAAATATGCTATCAATGTACTGGTTTTGTGGTGTACGGACGTGTTTAAACTTTCTTTTTTGCAATAAACCAATAAAGGAAAAAGGGGCGGGTTGGTTATCGTTTTTAACATTGTTGAGCTCGTACAGCGAACACGATGCTTGTTAGTCTGGTTGACAATTTACCCCATGCAGCTAAGATCTTTGCATGTGAAATATTGTCCTTAGCGGATGGTTTGTTCGACACTGCAGGAAATTTTGATACAGCTTAAGCTTAAGATACAGCTTATTGATGATTCAGCAAAGACCCAATAGTCTTGGATGGATTTTTTAAGATACACGTATCGTTTTTGAATCCCTACTATATGGTATAGAGCATAGAACAGTGTACAGTGATCACTTAAGTTTCATTAAAATAATAGTCAAACGATCGTTTGTTATGATCGATGATTGCGTTTATCTGCTGTCATCGATTATTAAAATCACAATCGCACATATTCAAGCACTTTGATCCTTTTTTTCGTATGTCATGGATGGCCAATGGGCATCCAGGAAGTAAACGATTTTACAATAAATCATATTTAACTAGAAATACAAAGGCACGAAGTCATGCCTGTTGCCGCAGGGTTGATATACTATGTCCCACATCTGGTACCATAAACCCATGGAAAAGGAAAATCACCATTGTCCAACACATTAGCTCATGCAGTTTGCAGGTCCGTCTGTGGTAGACTGAAGAGCCCATGCATAGACAGGATCAGTTGTTCCTTTTCTTGCATCACTGGCACTTGAACGGGTTGCATAAACAAGGCTAGAAAATATGAGATTTAATTTCCCCATACTCTATTTGGCCTTTGGCCTAGAGCAAAAACAAATTGTAAAAACTGTGTTGAGAATGAGCTGCATATGGCAAGAAATGAAGAACCATGTTCGCTATATTCGTCGTGCTATGAAATCTTTCCACTGTTGTTTTCCCTGGAATTGTACTTTATGCTTTCTATTTAAAACACCTTCACAGCTGTAGCATTTTTGAAGCGTGAGTGAACCAATTTCTATAAGTTTTCCCTGTTTCGCTATGGAAACAATTGAAATAATCACCTTGAGGACAATGGCAATAGACGCCTTTGAGTCTGAACGCTCACGTTTCGTTGGACGTGTTTGATTGCAACTCAAAGGTATCTGTACTTTGATGAACTGAATTCCTTTCTGTTTCTTGTTCTGTGTTTTGCGTTAGCAGTGTTCGTTCTTGACAGGTATGGTTTAGAAATTTTTATAAAGAAAACACACACACACACACACACACACACACACACAATGCATTCAAACGTAGATGACTGACAGAAGAGTCTTGTTAAAAATAACCATCAAGCTGTCCAAACAATCACACCACGTCAAACCATTCGTCATACGAATTGCACGATGGGAGATAAATAAGCTGTTTACAAAGTATGAAATACAACCGTGACATCTGCAGTTTTGCAAGTCTACTAACAATATGCCCTTTTAATAGAGCTGTCTGTTGGGTTGTTTTGAAACCACAGAAAATAACACATTGGAAAAGAAAACGCTGCATGTAGGATACGGATGTAATTTATTTTTATTTATAAGATAGTCCGCAATAGTAATGGATCGTGTCGTGTCGGTATGCTCTGCGTAGGAATCATGAATCCGGTTCGGAGCAGTAGGTGAGAACACTGGAACGCTTCATACGTCACAAGGAAGAGCTTGGGCACTGTCCAACGGAGGCGTTCGATTGGAAAGCAATTACTGCGTTGAATGCGTGGGCAAGAAATGCGTTACAAGTTGAATGCGTTACAAGAAAGTAATGTAATGCATAACAGCACCAATGGAAATCCCACCAGGGTGGATGATTTTCCCGTTCTTCATACAAACAAACGTTTGGAACATTTATCCTTCAAAACAGTACTTCAATGGTGAGTGGTTCTTGTAGCTGAAAGATGTTTGATTTTGTCACCAAGGTAACTGGTCCAGCATAATGTACGATTTGCCTTCTAGAAATTTCATTTCCGCTTGTGTCCTTGTTTTTTTTTTTTACTTTTCCGAAGACCGGAGGCCTAGCCGTACATCTGCCATTTGTGTCCATCTTATAGAAACAACTTAGAATTCAGAATAGCTCATTACCGTGATCAGCGGTGTGTACCAATTAGACCATTACCGCTCTCTGCACAGTTTATCTTGATTTATGTGACGGAATTGCTAAGAAAAAGTGCAGATGAGATTTGCATAATTGAATGCTTCGGCAGCATTGCTGAAAGAAAAGCAACCTCATCCGGGTATAACTTTTCGACGAGACTTCCCTAGTTAGAGGGGAAGCAAAAACGATAAAGACAAATGCCGTCCGGTAGGCAAATGCTATTAGTCTTTCGATTTCAGAACCGTTATTTACCATTTGCCACCTCGTAAATCTTGCACCGCTCGGGGACAGATGGACAAAAAAAGAAACATTCGTGATTTTCCTTATCATTCCCATTCTTGATGGTTAGCTTGATGCATGGTGCGGCGAGCTAATATTTAATTGGTTTATTGCTTCAAATCGGATCGACTGCGACATCGAGTGAGTTAATGAAGCCGGAGGTGATTATGCTCAGGATTAAGCACAATCTGTGTCCTTTATTGATTTTTGGCATTCTATGGGTGGCGAAGTAAAAATAGCAGACTGTGTACAGTTTTCCATTCGAGTAAGCAAAAGTAGTTTTTCTAGGGAAAATTACACATTGCAAATGGTTGAAAAATGCGCAACGATTTGTCTCTTTGAGCTGTGGGCACTGTTTGACATAAAACATGGGTCATATTGATGAATGTTCGCTCATTTGCTGATATGGGACGGGCAAATCTGGATTAGGACAATCAAAAAGGGACGCTATTGTTTACTGAAGCATACAAATGAGATATGATAAAATCTATGCCCTTTTTCATCTGATTATCCATTTTGAGTTATTTAAACGAAGCATGCAAATCTTTAGGAGCGTTAAAGTGAAGCATTTCGCCTAAAGTTATGCAATGTACATTCTCCCTTGGAGGACTTACCTAATGCTTCATTTATCAGCTTTAAATGGTATCTAAACTTCATATCAGAATAGAAGTATATAATTCAAATGGGTAAAAAAAAAACTTTGATCATGCATGAATAGTTCCTACTCGTAACTAATCAAGCGACACATTGCACACACCACTAAAACTTTTTACTTTCCACAAAAAAATCACCATTCGTTCAACAAACTCCAATGAGCAGCGCATGACTTAAAAAAAATAAAAAATGCAAGATAAAGTTTGCGATTCAATTTATTGAGGTTTCAGAGGATAAGGAACGTTCCACACTGTTAGTGTCACATTGAATGGATTGCACTGAACTGGCTACACTGTTGGTAATGCATACTAGAAACCCGACCATAGAAGTATACTTGACTCACCCTTTTGCTCCAAACGGAAGATTTTTTATTTTTAATGATATTGAAATAAACGTTCCAATGATACACAAACTTCTCCGAACATCCACGTAGCTTGATGGTAGCTTCTTGCCAGCAGCCATCGAAGGTAAAGTGTAACGTAATAATATTCAATAAAATTATCGATGGGTGGATTTATTATGAACACCGGATGCACGTCTGTCAACGATCTTGGAGCATCTCAAGATAAACAAAATAAATTGGCAACTTTATCCTGCATCCTGCCGATCATACTTTAACATTATTGAGATAAATTAGTATCTCTGACTACAAGATGATACCATCTTCGAACCTGCTTGTCCCGAACCATGGGTTGTGGTTTAATAATATTTAATATTTTCTTTTCTCCGCTTAAGAAACATTATCCCTTCGTCGGAAAAGCTGTCGATTTTGTATGAATACCACGTGAACACATATGAGCGCGACTCGGGTGGTTCGAGCCATTCGCCATCGATTGATGGTTTTCTAATCAAGAAGGTAAATGGAAAGTTTGGTTTATATTTGTCTTGTATGGGTCCCGCTGATGCGCCCACGAATCAAATTTTCCGCGCGGGAAGAAATATTTGTTTGCAATCGTTTTCTGCTTGGTAAGCGCTGGATCTCCCACGCATTCCGTAAGCAAAATGTTTCCTTCAAAGTGTCGCGTAAAGAGCAACGGTTTATAAACCTAATGGAAAGTTTTTCGTCGCAAGCATAAGGAATCTCTGTATCGCTGAAGAAATGTGATGAGTGGGTGGGAAAGTAAATGAACTCGGTGACAAGTGGGACCAGCAGATCAGCGGACCCAGTCTGCTCGCAATTCCGGGGGTAAATTACGTGCCCATCATGGTTTGGTTTTTAGGTTTCCTTTTTCCTTCAGTGTGTACAGAAGCATAACTTTGTTTTTTAATTCTTGTTTTTCTTTTGTTAATACACAGCGAAGGCAGGACAGGATGTGTTGAAGATAAATTTCCTCCCGCCCAAACCGTCAGAGGGATACCGTCAGACGGAAGATTAATTTCGGAGTGTGGTTTTGAAAGTTTTTGTACCGCATGTCACACACAGTTTGGTCCGGCGGAACGCGTGCTACGGTTGAAGAGAAGACATGAAAAAGTGTAAGTGCTTTTCAGTTTTAATTTAGTGAATGAAACTTAAAGCATATATAATGTTGATAAATTGAAAAAACCGCCAGGTGTTTCCTCGCTTCATCAATTCTGTTTGTCTCTGTTTTTCTGATCAGAAATTCGTTTATTGTGCCATTTTTCCGTTTAGCATTGCTCGCTTGTAGGGAGTAAATTGTTGAACTTTTGAACCTTAAGGGGGGAGGGGGGAAACATTATTTAGAGACAGGGAAACCAGTAAACGCAACATTAGTTGTGGCAAGAATGAATTGTAAAACATCCAAGATCGTAAAACATTTGTTTCGCCTCTGGTGTAAAGCAACTTCCATCCGTTTAAGAACTTTCAACAGAGCGCCTGAAAGATTGAAAGATTCAACGATTAATTCTCGCTCACCATCTCGGATAAATCATTTAACTTCTTCCATCGTAAATCTCATACAGTTCATGATTGTTCCACTTCTACCTCGCTGTGGATTGCCGTTTCCATAAAGTTGCTCAAACTTCCTAGTGCTTTGCCTTTATCTAATTGAAGGCTGTACGACAGAGAATGGTAAAAAGTTAGCAGCAACGCAGACAGATTGTATTTAGTTTTCAAATGCTTATAATTTTAAATTACATGATGAAAGTTGCTCTTATTGTGCGAAACATCAAAGGGAAGGTTCTATGCCCAGAGCCACGGTCTTGCAATTAAAAAGAAAGCAATTCCGTTTTACTAATGCTTCGTTAATTAGTGGAATGGTACGGATTTACCGAAAACATAGATGGAAATAAAGTTTTTCTTTTCTCCTAAAAGTATGCAATACTCATAGCACACCCCTTACGTTATGCAATTAGCATCACATTTGATCTATTTGTGTCAAAATTAAAAATTGAGGGAATAATTCACATATTTTTAACGTGGTGGTTCTTACTGTAACGAAATAAAAAGATCAATTCATTTCTAAACAATATATAAAGTTGTGTTAAAACTCATAGAGGTAGTATGCAGTAAAATATGAGTTTGCACTGACCACCGTTTAACAGCCATGCGTTCTCCAGTGGATTTTAATTACACAAAAAGCAGGTTTAACGTACAAGAATATGTGCATGTTTAGTAGTAAACAAAGACGCAACACGATCACTAACTAGTTTGGGTGTCAATTTCAGACCATCCCATCTATTCTGGTGTGAAAATGGAGCATTGTTATAGCCAACGTGGAAACTAATCGTTTAGCTGTATTGTTTGGCATCGAACCAAGCGACCGTTTACCTCAAAACCGCGGTTCGTGACCGAGAATCTGTGCAGTATTGCGTTGCCAAACTGGGTGAATTTATCGTTGTTTGCATCACGTGTCACGCTGCTGCCAAATGGGAACCAGAATGGCCTGTGCAGAAGCACACCATAAACTTCGCCCACGCGCGAATCCTTATGTGCCTCGAATGTGAGCTTCTGCGAGTGTTAGGGACACTTTGCAAAACTAGTTGGAGATGTATCCTTCTTTACGCGGGTCAGACCAACAGAATGTGCTTTTGATGTTCACTGCTGCACACTCTGGTTTACTAAACTGGACGGTGTAACAGTGTTTGATGCACCGAAATGAACCACTAAATTAATGCAATGGAAATTAGGAGAAGATTTACGACGTAGTCCCACACGTCGTTTGTTGCTAAATTGGTTCCCGTGCTAATCGATGCTGCTATTTGGGTCTGCACTAAATTTCGAAACTATCACACCAGTGTATACATAAACTATGATACTGAGTTTACGAGAATGAACTAAATTTCCCAATTCGATATTTTAATTATAATTCACATGATTATCAGAGACCTCATGAAGCATTTTGCATCGTCAGTAATTTGGAGCAAACTAACTAAAACGACATGTTTTCCTTAATGAATGATTCCTCTGCGACTAGCACACTACTAGCCGTAATCAACATGGCCACCAGTTTTTCGCAGACTATACCATACGTGGTCCGTTATCTACGATCGGATAAGCTAACCACATTATCCCGCCGTGGGTTTGCTGCCAAGGGGATGGATATTTAATTAACAGCTGGAATGACCGGATACTGGTGGCCCGCATTCGTACGCAGAAATGGCTAGGGAGAAACCGTTCATGAATTGTTCGTCCCAGTACTTAATTTGTTTGTCGCTCAGATAATGGTCCACAACACATGTGGGACGTTCAATGTGTCACCCTTTCAGTATTCGGACTATCGCATTCGCTAACGGACAATGGTACAGGCTTTTTGCGGAGATAAAAAATTCTTCTAGCGATTAAATAATCCGTTAATCCTTTTTTCTGGGCCCTTGGACAAAATTGCCCAAAGCATACGAGCTGAACAGGACTAACAGGACCTCCCCTTACTGTTTATTCCAATTACGAGAAGAGGATTAATTTCTGCAAACAGTTATGCGGAAACTACATTGATGCTTTGCTTATTTGTGACAATTCAGATTATTTAAAAAAAAAGAACTATGGTGGAGATTATGATAGGAGGTCATCCGGTTGTTTCATCAGATTTTGTTTTGAAAACATTGTTTGATTTACCAGTTATGCCGTTAGCAGATTGAACGAAAAATCTAATTTAATCTCATACTTTTCATGGCGCCTAAATTTATGCAATGACCATTACAGAACTTGTCCTGATTTTCATCTTCATTATTCAATTCTGCAAAGCAATCAACACTTCGTGTGTCCAAACATGTAAAACTCCAAAGGTACTTTTAGAGACCGTTTCTTTGAAGTTTGTGATGCAATAATTTGATCGTACGGGTTTGCTTGAAGAAAAAGTAATTAATTTCGTACGATGCAATGCTTCTTTTTGGTGAATTAAGTAAACACTACGCTTCACTGGCGAGGAAAACACTTCGGAATACTAATATTTGTATTTCATCTACCAAACCGCTCTGACCAGCTCTGAATCTATCATTCATCCTTCGTGGACTCAAACTCGATTGTGTGAGGATTAGAATTTTCAAACGCTCTCAACACTCTCAGCATTTTGGACAGAGCATCTGGAAGACAATATAGTGAGGTGGTTTACGGGTATAAATAATTTATGCAGTCCACGGTGGAGTAAACCGCTCGTTACCTGCTCGCACATCAGGCCCTTAATGCTTGTCTTGATTGATGACGTCCTTATTACGCTTTTGGGTGTTGAATATTTAAATGTTTTAATCAATTCACACATGTTTGTTCAATTCTTTAAATTTGTGATATCGCACATCGATTGAAAACGCTCTTGTATCGATGATTGATGAATCGCAACATCCATCGTGAAGAACACGTGAATCACTCAAGTGTTTTGATCGATACGGTTGTAAGTTTAAATGAATTGCAATGCGCTTCAGTTTTTTACGTTACATCGTCAGAAGGCTGATATTCCGTCCAGCATCTCTCCTTGTAAAACCTTCTTTCATCAACTTAAAACTCTTCACCGAAATCATGTGTTCTTTCCAGAAGTGAAAGGGTTTGACATAAGACCGTTTAACATCCTTCTCGAACGTTGCTTTCAAGTTGGGTAAAGTGGAAAGCGGCACAAGGCTCTTGATGTGCTAACATGTTTATACATCTCGGGAACAGAAACCGGCTCACTTTCACGCACCATACGTGCGGATACTGTGTCCACCGACGTGAACCACTAGAAAGATATCCAAAGCTGGGGGTAGCTCACTACTGCACGTTGTCATCCCCTTTCTTACGTTTATTTAGATGCAGGTAAACTTAGCCCATGTCAACAGTGTTCAGCCGCAAGCTATCCGAAGAAAGAGGACCCGCCAGAATAGCTACTTAGTGGATCAGTAAAAGGATTAGAACATCACAAGGTGCAGGGAAGAAAAAAACGTAGCATCAGATAAATTGGATACGTTAGGTTCGTTGTGTGGTCTTGAAGGTAAGTGGGTGGAACGATCCGACATTAGCAGAGAGTAACTTTCTGTCACGTTGGCAAAAGATTTTCCACCGCTCTAGTCACAACAAATCCCAAAGGCAAACCATTTTACAGTGGCAAAGTGTCGTCCACATTTTACTTGTCATCGGCACACGAAGCAGATGTAGAAGTTGGGATGAAAGCAACACCATACTAATTAAAACCACACAGGTCTTAAGGATGTTGAAAAGAAATACGCCTCGATGCATGCAATCTGTGCAATCGATCGCCATGTTGTGTTTTTATGTAGTAATTGTTGCTTTGGAAATTACTTTTGTGATACCTCGGCCAATTCTTTTACTATGAACGATCCGACAAACAGTTCTGAGATATATTTACACTCTTCGTTGCGCAATTATTATACAGTCCTTTCACACATTTCACTACACTGTATTCCAGAATCTATTTTTCTACGGAAAAACCACGAGAGAGACCACATAGCACGATAATTGATTCCTAATGGCGATCTTCAACTACTGAGCTGTCGATATTCTTTCCATATTGTACTTTCTCAAAAGGTATAGGCCTAGCATTTCTGGCTTTCTTCTTTTTTATTCATCCGTAGCTGGATTGGTCTTGATGCGATTATAGACCACTCCTGTCGTGCGAAATTGGCGCCGCTACCAATCACACCGCTGAGCCACTCTGTGCTGTAGTTTACTCCACAAGAACAAAGTTGAATGTAAACTCCTTTGTGTGAGACGTGTATATCAGACGTGTATTGTGGCCCTGAAAGAAAAATTTTGTTTTTGATGTGGTTCATTATTCTACAATTCATGCGCATTGGCGTGGAAACCAAAGGCGAAAAAACCCTCTGCAGCATCGTTATCATAAACGAACAAAAATGTTTCTTCACCTTTCACCGCATGTACTTGGCCAACGTTATCAAAAAAGGTAAATGTGATATACTCAAACAACAATATAGCATAAAATAAACATTATCCAGAAAATAATATTCAACCTTAAAAGTTAAACCACCTTCGTCCTTTAGGCTACATAAACCGCGTGGGATAGCAGCTGGCGGTAAGTCCGAAAAGGTAAAATAATGCCATTTTCTGTGATGTATTCGTTTAACCTTTCTGTGTTGGGTGGCTGGTTGGTGCGGTTTTACAGAGAGGATCACTCACAGCCACCGCCGCAAAGTAGCTGTGTGTAAAAAATACCTAGGCACATACATGGACACTTCATTAAAGTCATTACTCTGAGCACTGTATCGCCCGAGAATGGTGTTATTAAACATTTACACTGCATTGCTCCACTGGTCCATCCCGTGGGCCATCCCACTGCTGGTATAAGCCCATGTGGACAAGCATATGCAGCCCACCCAAGAAGGACTTCGCCCTTAAATCTCTTACCCTACACAGATTTTAGAACCACTCCTCATCGTCACTGGCAACGAAAGAATCCTTGTGAGTTCTCGCGAATAAATCTCTATTATTTATTACATTTTTCTTCACAAAAAGCGCCTCGCTATGAGAACGTGATAAAAACACCGCACAACACAAACAACGGTATGCATTACCCGGAAAGCTTTCGTGATCTAGACCCAATTATGATTATCGTGCACCAACAACCACAAACATTCTCGTACGTGAGAAAGAAAACCATCTCCATCTGCCTCACGGTGCTAATTCTTTAGAGTTTTCCATTTGATCCCGGTGGCATCATCTTCGGTAGCCTTGGCTCGATCCGTTGCAAATCTGGCGTGTCTAAGCTAGTCATTTTAATTGCTAAATTTAATGAAGCACTTCTAGGGCTGCATCTAAGGCTGCAAATGCCTTCATCCTCAGGCGAAAAATTTGCTAATGCATTGTACGTTGAACGTTGGAAAAAAGTACGCCATTGTGTTTTCGGAGAGAACAGAAGCTCCAGTTTATGAAAATCACGGTGTACAATGGAAAATAGGTTCATGTTGGCGTGCGCCAGTGGGGTGGATCTAATAAAGCAAGAATCAGTAGAAAAGGAAAGCTGAAATTCATAGCTAATTGTTGAAAATTAAAGTGAATTGAGCGGTTGTGAAATGTTTGTACATCGAAAATGGTGAATTTTTGTTCAGATGAAATGAATACCGAAGATAGTACCGAATACCGGTAAGGAGAATGATATAAAAATAGTACTTAACTCGTGATTTAATTTCCTCGATGGTTTACTATGCGCTTGAGACACGAATTTAATAAGCCTAAAGGTATGCAATCATTACATATTGAGTGATTTTTCATATTCTGGAGAACATCGAAAGTTGCTGCCAGGCGAGTGGTGATTATAACGTTCTATTGCATACCTTCAGGCGTGTTCACACTATACGGTCGTTATGGTGAAATTTGTATTCATTACATTTTGCCATTCATACCCTTTTAATTTTGTTTCCTTTAGCGGTATTTTTTAATGTTAGAGAGACCAGATGTTGCTAACGTTGAATAAAGTAGCGGGCCCCTCTAATGGAGGTGTAAATTAATTCTATACATCGTATCCTTTTCACGTTATCTTTACGCGAACCGCTCTCGAACGGCACGTACCGTGTAGCGTTAATGATTTGACTTTAAAAAAAGCCATCAGACGTGTAGAAAAATTGACGGGATTCTTACACTCTGCCACTAGGCCACTAGTCTTCCAGCAAGCCCCAATCATTGTCGCTATATAAATTAAGCATGCTGACGAAAGGAAGCAACCCCAACATCCCCAACTGACGGCTTTTGCAAATTTATTATCCTCACGGTGCCGAAACCGATAAGCAGTGGAATTATCTAACACCTTTGCCTTTATCCGCAGCTTTGCGATGGATACAGAAGGTTGCACAAGATTGCTAGGACGGATATGGTGTTAGGCGGGTGTGAGGCTTACAGTTCTAATCAAAAATAGGTTAAAAGTACAAAAAGCCCACAAAAAGGTTTTGGATATTTATTTTCATGTGAGCAAGTGAGGTATTTATATGTTTTTATGGTGGTGTGTTGCTTTCACTACCGGTAGTATATCCGTTAGATCCTTCGGTTAGACCGTAAAAAGGTTTCATTACATCCTGTGTAAACTTTTTGCTCGTATGTCGTACTAACGGGGACCTTCGGCAGTAACCTCAGCCTGCTGCTGCAGTGTTACACACACTCAGCCCATGTCTCTCGCACTGGCAGGCGAAAGGGCTTGTGGTTCGTGTTGCGCGTTTGCGATACCACATGATAAATGCATCCGACGCATGTAGCAAGATCGATGTGCAGCGTGGGTAGCGGGTTGAACATAAGTCTTCATCGAACGCAACTTCCGCAACGCTGCCTCGGGACGGCAAATCAGATATAGTTGGGCTTCTGTTACATGGTCTCTTTTCTATGTCAAACAAGAAGCTTCTCGAGGTACATGCGATGGCTTTAGAATAGTGCAGGTGATGGGGTAAAAACTTTTTATTCCCCATCTCCATATCAGCTGCCGGAAAGCACACATATTTTATGGATATTTTATTGGCTACCGATTGGCACCCGTGGGAGTACCACTAAGAGGATGGATATAAAACCCCTCACCAGCGGCCGAACTAGTTTCTCCCAGCACGATAATAATAAGTATCATCTAATATCAATGGATGGTGCATTTTATGGCGCAATCTTGGGATACACAGGATTACCATAGAGCTTGAATATTCCCACAAGCATCCCTCTTTACCGCACGCCATCGCCAGCTGCAAGAAATGATAGAGTGCGTAATACGTTACTCAACAAGTTCGTATTTCCTGTCGAGAAATTAAAGTCTCTTGATGATTTACGACTGTGGTGGTATAATAACCTTTGCAGAAGATCATATCATCTGAATGATGTATCACTGGCGTTTAAAGCTATCAGCCGTTGTATGTTAATGCTTGAGTATCAGTGATGTGAAAGAAAGGAAACCATTGCATAGGAGGTGAATTTTTGTGAGCAAGCCTGTGACAGTGAGTTTATTCTGAGAGTAGTTTCAATACACTAAAATTCACATTATTCAATTTTTCTTCAAATCAAACACACTTTTTGAGAATTTGTAATTAAAACATATATATTTTTTGTACATTAATTATTAATTGAAAGTTTTTGATGAGATTGAAATTTGATGTAATAATTAAAGCAGATTTGATCAGACCGTAATGCAAAGTTCACGATGTTTGTAGTTCGCACTTTGCAGTTGCTACCAGCTTATCCTGCACTGAAATCGATGACATTCTCAAACTTGCCGCGTTTGTACCAAAGCCATCATCTTTGGGACTAGTCATGACCTTTTTCCCCTTGCGAGATAAGCTACTAACAGAATGATGCCACGAGTAGATTCCAAACTACGCATTAACGATAGCGAAGTTGGCTTGCTTTCCGGAGTATTACAGCTTCCGCCAGTTAGACTTCCTGTTTGCTAAGAGGGATTAATTTCCGATGGGACCGATGGGTTTTAAACTACGATGAAAATTAGAACTGAAGGTATCTGAACGTAAACCGTTAAGTTTCACTTCATTGTGGTTAGGCGATCAACCATTCAACGGTTAAGGCGTCAATCTCTTACAACTGATAGGCATGATAGTTATTGTCAAGCTCTTGATTAAAAAGGGGATATACTCGTATTTGTCAACCAAATTGCATACCTGTAGGCGTTTTAGTAAACAGGGAATGTTCATCGAATTAAAACATATATAGATATAATAAGCTCATTGGTGCTGATGTTCAGCGATTGATGAAAGTCTTTTGTGGTCGATATAATATTACATATTAATGTGGTACGTGGTAAAACACCGACACAAAAGTTGAAATTGAGTAACACTCCTGTGCAACGCAAGTTCCATGAATAATGTGTTTACCATTATGATTTAATTTTATGACTAGATTGATGACTGATTTAATTAGTTTGTACTGACGTTATAATTATGCGATATGGTAGTTGAAAACGTTTGTTGAACGATTGGTTGGGTGTATTCTAAGAGGAACTCTGGCTTGATGACCAATATGGGTAATATTTACCGACCACAATCACATTGATTCTATCAAAGCTGAAGGATGGTTGTTGAATGTATTATGATAAATATTTGAAACCAGCATGGTATGTTGCGTTCAATCGCCATCAGTTAATGTACACACTTGCATTCATGCCGAGAAATGTGTGATGCGCTTGTTTGGCGTTGTTATGCAATTGATTCGATCTGCAATTGGAAGATATAATGCACCTCGCAGAGTAGCAGCTCTCATTAAAACGCTTATGTGAGTCATCTGACATTATCAGCGACACTGCTGCCCGATCGTTACCGCAAGGCAATTAAAAGTGGAATAAAACTACGCAAAATTACGACATTTTACAAATATTTAAAAAAGGGTGCATGTTGAACTTTACAACCCTGCTTTAAAAACGAACAAATTGCCCTAGCCGCTGGAACCAAACAACCAGCTTTATCATGCAACTTTCTCCTATAAAAAGACCGAAATTGTAACCGTTTCAAGTAACTTACTACAATTGCTGTCCATCGTGCACGTAAACTTGTGGAAATTGTGGAAAACGGCACGCGTGGTTTGTTCGGCAGAGTTCGAGGGTGGGTCATATAATTAATGTTCTCAAATAAACTGCGCTGTATACAATCGGCCCTAGACACGGATACAGATATTTAATGGCTTGTACCACAATAGTAGCGACCTTTCCAACGACTTATCCACTGTTCGGTACTTGAAAGACATCTATTACCGTTGTTCTGTGGGTCGATTGTGCTGCACCAATAGTAGCGGATCGCGACCGGGGGTTCTGGGTTTTATGACTCCCTGCAGTAGTTTCGCAGCTCGTATCAAAAACCTGACTGATGGCATCGCGATTGAATTGTTACATGTTTGGAGTCAATAACTTGTGCCTGACTAAATAGGGAACAATTTTCAGCCTATCCATTTCACCGTTTCACGCACATTACCTGGAGCCGTGATGGTGATCTCCGAACCGTTTTTGTCGAGTCCTCCGACGAAGGCAGATCCGTTCGGTGCGAGTCCACCGTAACCACCCAACCCGTACGGGTTTGTGCCGGAAAAGTTACCATTGGCAGCCGCACTTTGAAGATACTCCTGCAGATATTCATGCTGAAGGGAGATATCCATGATGTTAAGCAATCCAGCTGCCAGGTACATCCAGAGAGAGCTGCCTCCACCGGCAGCAAGTTCACTCGTGTGCACACAAAATCATTCACTCCGGTGGCAATACACCGGTGGGCTGATGTTTTCGACGGGGATGGGAACCTCCAGGGCGGGGCGCTGCCAAGTGTAACTTTATTCGCTAACACCGGAATGGCCCATTCCACGCTCAATTATCCCCCCTAGGGGGAAATGCTTTGACAGAACACAGCGTGAACGGCACGCACAAGTGCAGTTGAATTTCCGAGAACCATTCCACACACGATACGGATGTTGTATGTTTTAACACACCGAGATTTCGCACCCATAGGCATTGGCAGGATGCTGCACTATCTCCAGAACCGACTGTATTGGTGTGTGATGCAACTGGCCACAGCACTGGAATGTGGTAATTGAAAGATAACGACTTTTCACTAGCATATTCCACCGATTAATCTCGCTGCCGTGATGTCGGAGTAGCTAATTTACAGATTGCGGTACGGCTCCTTCGATTAAACCAATTTGATTTCATGTGCATGCAATACACTGTCGTCACTCGTTGCTGCACTATTTCGAGAGCAATTCACTTCACACACAGCACAACTGCGGTAATCGAATACTGGTTCACTTTGATAAGATATCAATATGTGGTACACTTGCTCTTGGCAGTCGGAATTCGTTTATACACTGTGCAGTACCACAAACGACAACACTTCTGTTAGTGCGCAATGCTCCACGTAGTATGTGAACCGAGGTAACACCGTTACGCGTTCGAATTCACGCGGGAAATCAATCACGGCAGACTGTGCACTTAATCCGATTCTACACAGCCACACGCTCGTCGGTCACTGTCGAACGAATGACTAAAGTGTGCTTTGAAAGTTCTTCCAAGTTGCAACCGCACCGGAATGGATGAGAACCGTTTCAGTTGGATGCTGCGGTTTGAATGTGGGAATCTCAAAAGCTGGGGAAATGGAACTCACCACAAGCGGCACTCATCCATCCTGCGACATAGATTCCCCTTGTAGCGCATGCGAAATAGCAACCACCACTTCGTCCGGTTTCTAGAATTCCTGAGGTTTATCATTTTATATCCCACGTTTACTTGAAAGACGGCATGCTGCTCCCTACACATCCTTTCTATCGCGGCGACACGTAGCACAAACTGTTGCTTGCCGTTCTGGCCAAAGCCCTCGACCCATCAGGCAGTTCATTATGGTCCTATTGTGCAGCCGATAGTAGTCTCGGTTCTCAAGTTTGATCGAAAACATCGTTTAAGTCCGTGCAGACAATCGAGCCCCCTTCGAGGCACAGATTGATTGATGTTGACAGTAAAGTATAATCCCCGCTTCCGGGGGCGTATTTTGCTGCGCTGCAGGAAGTATTCGTCCTTCGTCAGGGAAGTGCCTTCATTTCGACGATAAGCCGGTTGTCGTTGATTTCTTTCCGGGAAACGAACGTCCCGCTACGCTAGCATTATAATCCACCTTCGTGTTTTTTACTGCTGCGAGGAAAATAAAAGCACTGGCAATGGTTTACAGTAGCTATAGCAGCCAAACAGAACGACTTGTGAACGATTGTTCATGGACGCTCCTCTATCGTTGTTTTCAACACTTGACAATTGTTCAATTTTTATTGCTGCCATTGAAACCGAGCCTCTTCGCTCGGTTATGTGCGATTGATTCAGCTTCAAGAGAACGACTCTTATCGATACGAAACCACACGCATCATCACGCGAGCAATCGCAATAATCCCATAAATGTGCTTGTAAAATCGACAACTGGAAAAATGGAATGACTGTGCAATGGCCACCGTCAGCGATGAAGGTTGTTTCGTAGAAAGTCGTATGCGATCCCTACATAGCCTTTCCTACTGGAACAGATCGAATCGGAACGGTAAGGAAAAGCAGTAAGCTTTTACGTGATTGCCTCGTTACGTTCAGATTTGTTGGTGTAGTATTTTGGGAAAAACTCGGCGCTAGCTAATCGAATGATATTTATGCTATTATGGATGAATCGGTTCTTCAAGCGATAGGGAATATCGATTGCGCCTATATTTATGCTATATCATCGGTGTGGGATTCCTGCTCGACACATGACAGTGACCCCATCAATCTTTATCAGCTGAAATGGAATGATTTTCTGCCTGACCGATCATACAGCATACATTGAATGTATCTTTAAAACGCAATAGCGACAAATTTAATTCTACGGCCATGTCTATTGAAATGAATCCCTCATAAATGAAACCTTAGGAAGGAACTATAATAGAATCAACACTGATGCAAAATGTGTTTCCGCATGTTTTAAACCGAACAAAACCCAAAAACAATAGATAAAAATAGTACAAACCATAAAACGCGTGTGCATAACGCCAATGAACCCAATCGCCATCGTACGTCACTCGGAAGCCGCAAAATAGTACCAGAATAAATCAAATTGAACGCAACATTTAAAATCACGCTCAATCGCCTATGACGCTTATGACACCGTTCGGCTATGACGGTGTTAGATTGAATTGTTCTTTTTTCTGTCACTTCTGATGGCGGTTAGTGGAATTTACAAATCGTTTATGCTATGTAAAGTGGGAGTAAAAGACTTGCGGAACGGAAGCTTTTTATCCCATTCAGTGTTGGTAATTGGTTTCGAAAAAAAAACAATGAGATTGTTAACATCGTGCGTATGTCATGCAGTTGATCGATTGAAGCGAATAAGCCATCGAGTTAGGGGTGATTTTGTTTTGTTTTGAACTCGTTCGAAAAGCGTTAAAGGGCATTATTCAACGTTGTTATGAAGCTCAGTATACAGAAGGATCGAAATGAAAAAATAAATAAAAACATGAATTGCTTTTCGCTCCCTTCAATGTCCAAGAATACATGAAAATCCAATATGGTGCAAGAAATTGCTGCTAAGGACACTTCATTCACAATCGCTATACCATTTCTCGTAATTAGAAATATTCATTACCTTTTTTTCTATCTCTAAGTACTTATTCATGATGTTCATGATGTGTTCAAAGAGTTTGTGCCATACTAAGCTGCTTTAGAGAATACTCTTCCTGACTGCGGCTCAGCAAATGAATCATCGTTTGTCGGGAAACGAGAACTAAAAACATGAATATTAACGCCTATTATGTGGCCCCAACTTCAACAACCAGCGGCGAATGATTTCTGTTTCCCAGAAACAGATGCGTTTCCCTGCAGCCATGCTTCGTAGTACAGAATTAATCAAAGTTGCCTAGCCGATTGCTTGGAATCTCATTTGAAATGCACCGAACTAGGAGTGGAACAGTTTGTCTGCAGCTCTGCACTCGAGCTAACTATCATTTGAATAGTCTTGCGGGTGTGTGACGGTATAGCAACATCTTCACCGCATGTGCGACGATGCTCATTCCATTGCCAGCAGCGAAATCAATAAGCTCGCTGACCAGATATTACCAACGGTCGAATACATAAACTGATCGCTAATTAATGGAAACTAATGATGGACCGTACCGCTTTCGCTGAACACGCATACTGAAGCAAGAACGGTAGTCAGCAGTTTCGTTGGTGGTAATTGATTACTTTGAAAATAGGGAAGTTAATCCTATAAAATGTTGTCGGTGGCAGACCTAGAGGCAACCGTACGCTAGATACGTTGATCGACGTTCGTAAGGGACTTGTCAGGACATAGCCGATTCTAGCAGTTCTAGTAGTTCAGTGATGTGTTATTATCTTGTTCAAGTTCGTAACATTGTTGACCTGAAGGGAAAAAGTTCAAACGTGGCTTTTATTTTCATTACTGGACCGAGAGTTCATCTTTTCCTTTCAACAATGTCGTACTGTGTCTGTATTATGTGTTGAGCTGCTTTGAATTTGTTTGCACATCCGTGCGATGCTGTATAACATAGGAAAAACAACACTAAAAGAAGATGTAGAGCTATGAAAGGGCATGCAGAAAGGTCAACAATTTGTTGCTCGTGTTCCAAAGAAACGCAGAGTATAAACTCTGTAGCGAGCGTAATAGAGCTGGACGATATTGTTTGTTTAAACGATCAATGTTTCATTTTGTTTTTTTTTTTAATTGTCAAAACATACCCTTTTGTAATTTTCTAGCATGAGTGGAAATAATTCGATGGATTATCATTACTAACACCTACAAATCGACTCTTCGTATGATATTTTGGGACATGGTTATCTTTATAAGAACGTAATAAATGGTAACCTACAGTTACTCAAACGCTTTTCGCATCGCAAAATTGTTAACAAATTCAATCATTTCAACTATATTAGATTCCAACTAACAACGTGTTGAATCATAAATTTGATTGAAACTGATAACAAAACCACTAACCTTATCAACAATTCGTTGCACCACCTTCACAGCATTTGGGGATTCAATTCATGCTACGTTGCAACGTTCTTCCACTGAAGTTTTCCTTCAATCACCGACCTCTTAAAGATATATTTGATGCATGCCAACGATTGTTACGAATGGCAAAAGGAATTGGTTGGAAAATGGTCTGTTTAAAAACAATCGGCAAAGGGCATTGAACGACATAAAAGAGAGCTTTTCAAGCTGTATGGGAAGCTGTAATTCTTTCAAATGGTTTCGGGCTTGTTGCCATTGTTGCATAAAAAGGTTGAATAACACATAGCAACACTTTTCTCAGCAACGTAATGCCATTTTGGTCTGAGCCATGTAATGGTTATTGTGCAATGAGGCGTTCTCTATAGAAAATAACTCCACATTCAGTAACGCTGTGAACATATTTGACAGCATTCCTACAATTTTAACAATAAAGTTTCTATTCGTCCCAACTGCGAATTTATTGGAAATGTTTTAAACCCATTAGTTTCTCTGAAATGCCATTGTCCATCGTTCAGATCTAGATTGACCACAGCAAGCATGGTACAATGTGAAGAAAGAAATGGTTTGAATTTTGATGGAAAATACCGTAGACGTAAGCTAGCGGATATTAAATCAACCGTTCATAAAGCGGAAGGATTTCTGCAACGAATTTGTATGTAATGTGATTTATGTGGTATGTATTTTTTGATACTTCGGTAGAGATGTACATATATTATTACCAACCAGCAACAATTTTAACCAATGCACCCACAAAACAGTTCTTACAGTAGAACAACTTTCAGTGTTTTGACATAACGGAACGACGACGTTCGATATAATTGCATAACAGTTTAACATTTTCGTCAGCCGGACTTGTCGGAAAAAAAACTATGCGACGTCGCTACTCGGGACACTTATGCGTTAGTTTCTTGGAAAGCTATCCTTTGTCAGATTGAGTAACTACAGAAATGAGTTTTTTTTAAAAACGATTAAATTTTCTGCTAGGAACGATACTTAGGATATCCCGCTATCTGCAACATGTGCAAGATAGTTTACAAAAAGCATATTAAAAAGTTTGTTGCACTGACATGACTGACACAGTCAACGCTATTACAAAGAAGGCTATAAACAGGTAAATAACTTTTTATTTGATTGTCCTCTTCCGCTATGCGAGTAGCATAGCTTTGCTTAGTATAGAAAATACATCGTCAATAATATCTATTTGTGGTGCTTATTCGCGTTCTATAAGCGTTGAAAGTCAGGCGTAGGATGAAACGATGTATCCAAGCCTGAGCCGGATATTGAGTTGTCCAATTCATTCACTTGACACCCACGTCAAATTTGGCGACGCCAGTTCCATTCTCATTGTGTGAAGATTGTGCTTAACTTTTGAGTAATCGTACTTCATTCATTGATATGTGCGATATTTTCCTTCCCTAAATCAGAAGCCTTGACGTTCACAAGTGTATCATCCTATGTCTTCGCATACCATCGTCAAGACCGCCACGATGACTCACGGTTCCATGAATCATTAAAGAGGTTTTCAACTGTAAGCATCATCACATTCCGTGACCAGATACCTACGCATTGGTCAAGACTATTACTTTGGAGAATATCGGACCGCGATCGAGCTTGAGTGTATTTGATTTATATTCCTTCTGGAGAATCTGTTCATTCTAGCAGCGGTAAAGCATCTAGGGCATGCAGAACTCATTTGCGCGTATTGTACAACTCCATTATTTCAAACTATTTGCACGAGTAATGTTCACATGAGGGGCAAGATTTGTTCATTAGTTTGATTTAAATTCGACAAGTGACCGGAAAATGTGGTCCATGATGTTGTTTTGCATGTTGTACAAACCATGGGGATGGAGATCCTTTTCATCAACTGCATCAGAATAAGAATCAACAAGAATGTTGTTTCCTAGAACGCTGAGAATATTCATTTTGAATTGAATTGAATTGAATGCGAAAACTTACAAATCCTCTCACGCGCTGACAGTTATCACCAAAATGTCAAGTATACTGCATTTTTAAATGCTAGAGCTCCTTATAAAAAAATCCATATTCGTAACGGATGTACTTGTGTTCGATAAAAAAATGTATTCCGTCTTCACTGCACGCACCATCAGGCGTCTCCACCGTATCGGGTTGACGTGAATCAAACTCACGTGAACAAAAAGTTTGAAATCGCAGCCATATAAATGATTATTTTCAAACCTCATTTATTCAGTACCCCGAAAATATAACTTACGGCTAATTTTTTAACAGCTTACAGCTACACCAGCAAGTGAAGTTAATCAATTTAATTAACAAGTAGAAAGTTTTAACTAGAGTGAACTGAGTGGAGTATATTACAGAATAATCATTAAAACACCACTCTTGCCATGTATTTTGCAATTTTTTTGCATAATAAGAACTCGTTGCACACTCCCTCAATTAGTGTCCAATGCATATATGTTTTTGATTGTAAACAGTATTTTATTTGAACACGTGGTAGCAACGGACGTGGGAATAATATTTCAAATTTGATCGAAACGTCATTATAAACAACTGGTGGAAGACCCATTGTGCCATTTGCTGTCATTCATGCATACTGTCAACAACAACGAAACTATTTGCGTAAATAAGTTCGCTGTTTCATAAAGGTTTTACTTGAAAACATTCAATTTTCGTAGTAAAATTTGTATTTTGGAAGTTTCAGTTAATAAAACAGCGTGTGTTAACACAAATCAACGATACAACATTCATGCCGTATGGTTTCAATTAAGGGAAAACATAAAGTGATTCGTCATGTTTTGGTTTCTGGTTTAGAATGATTGTTGATATTTCCTACCAGCATTTCGTGACTTTAGAAACAAAATTGTGATAGAACACGCGTTGATTTTAATTCACTACAAAATGTCTTGCGAAGTGAAAGTTCTCGCCAGCATTGACAACTTGACCGAAGTGCAGGAACAGTTCGGATTGAGTTCAGGTGGGTTGGAAGAACAAAACGCTGCTGACAAACAATTAATGTTTCTGTTTTTCTTGTTTCATGAACTTCGACAGAAGAAAACTGGCTGAATGCAGTTTGCTACTCGTTATCTCCCGCTGGTGATATTCTGGCACTAGGGCACGGATCTATTCTGGTGGTATTGGCCTCCCGCTGGGATCGACAACGGCAGCTTAATGTCTACAAAACAGCATGGCGGGGAGCGATCGATAGCTCCAGTTGCATCATCACCAGCATTCTCTGCACGCCCATCGTTGGCCAGGGCCAGAGCTCGCAGACAATGGTCGATTTTAGTTACATCATTGTGGGGCTCGACGATGGACAGGTGCTGTTTTACGGAGAAAACGGCACGCTCATTCACTCGCAGATTTTCCACCAGGAACCGATACAAGCCATCAAGGCGCAAAGCGGAAAACATATCAACGAAGAGCTGTACGTACTGTATCCTTCCTGCAGTGTGATTTTACAGGGCGCACAGGTGTTCCCTTTGTTGCGCAGCTTACGCCAGCAGATCAATCGTTACGGTGCCGGTAGTCCGAAGGTGAATGAAGCACAGGAAACAATTGCTTGTCGCAAGTGGAGTTACGAAAAGGGTATGACGATTGTGGATGCCGCAGTCGTTGGACCGCAGAAGAGTTGCACTTTCGATCATCTGTTAACGGCCAGCTTAGAGGGTGGCTTCTTCGCGAAATACAGACATGCGGCTCCACAGAACTCGCTTATAATTGCTGCCGGGAGCAAACCATATGTAGGCTTTCATTACGCCAAGGAAGGTTTTACGCAACCGGTATTGGCGGATGTGGCGAGAGCCGTAGCGAGCAAAATTAAGTCTGCTCTACCGTAAGTACTGTTTAAATGCTTTATTCGATTGCGGGTTAATTGACATTTTCACTTCACAGTTCGTGGCTTGGCGGTGGTGGTGGTGTTTCCGCTCAACAACAAACTGCCGCAGAACCACAACTGCCTCCTTCAGAACCACTAATATGCAGATTCGGATTATGTGATTTGCAACGAAATGCGTTTGCCGTGTGGCTTGCGCCGAACTACCAGCTGGCAGCCGTTGCTGATCACCTTGGACGTATTATCCTTGTTGACTGCCAGCGTGGAATCGCCTTGCGCATTTGGAAGGGATATCGTGATGCTCAGTGCGGATTTGTGGAGGTGTCAGAGAAGCTACCGAAGGAATCTTCCTCTACCGTTGGCGTTGGTCGAAAGATGGATCGACGAAAAGCATTGTTTCTTGTTATTTATGCTCCACGTCGTTCGGTATTAGAGATATGGTCCCTTCGTTCTGGTGGTCCAAAGGTGGCCGCCTTTAGTGCTGCCAAGAACGGCCAGCTTATCTACAACACCCACAGCCAGATGGGAGTGACTATTGGTGCAAGCAAAATTAAGTACACTGGCCACGGATGCACCTTTTTCGATCCGTCCGATTGCAGTTTAAAAGAGATTGTGATACCATTTCACTGTGCATTAAGTGATTCTAAGTCAAAACTAGCCAAAGATCTGCATTTGCTAAAGCGACTGAAAGTTTGTTTGAAATCAGGTGATGGTAGTGAGTCGGAAGAGTTGGAAGAAATGACCGATATGTGTCGGTGTTTCGAAACGGATGAAGTGCGCCTTCAGTGTGTAGAAATGTTGGCAAAGCAGCGTAAAATTCGTCCCAAACTGTTCGCAGCTGTAGTGGACATATTTGCCGAAGTTTCAGTTGAAGGATCAATCATAAACACTACGATCGGTCCATCGGAAGCATCGGTACTAATGGATGACGAACTCGGTGATGATCAGGAAACGCAATCTATCTGCTTGGCGGCTGGCAAAAGTCCACTTCGTGTGGTGTGTGAGAATTATCAAAGATTAGTAATGTTTTATCTGCATTTACACGGAGATAAGCCCACGATCGAGGATGGCGATAAGGCCAGATTGCAAGCACACACGAGCGAAGAGAAATCGATTGGCGATTCTGAATCCGACGAGAAGATTGTTCTCAGTAAGGATGAGGAAAAGAAAATGAATGTACACCTTTCCGATCAAGAACTTACGGTGATCGAGCAGTTGATAGAACTGATTAGGATGAACGAGGGTGAGGGCTCACAGAACGTTACAGTTGGGACCATTGGCAGCGCGGCTTTGAAAGGCGTGAAGTTCGACGAGAGCGCAAGTTCGGGTGTCCGTAATTCCAGCTTCATGGAGTATCTTTCATCGTTCAACGTTACCAACGAGGATCTTATTTTGTTGCGTGACGATAACAGTGGCAGTGCACATGCGAGTTTAGGGAAAATCATTTTTCAAAAGCTCTATCGTACGGATTCGAGCCGATTGGTTGGGTTCGTGGATGCGGCAGAGGCTTGCAGTCTAATGCCTGAGGATTTGTTGCGTACATTCCTCGCATACTGGTTACGGTTACCGTTTAACTACAGCGATATTTCCACCTTGATTGAAGATTTGACGCGTTTTAACGCGGTGCTACATCAGATATGTTTGCTAGCACGAGATAAAATCCTGTTCGAGAATAATGCCATCTGTCTGTGGTGGCAATCGGTACGAGAGTATCTGCTCGAGTCACCATGTGCACTGCGTGGACTACTAGCAGCAATGATGTGTCGCAACGAAGCCCTACGGCACGACACACGTCGCCGAAGCGATGAAGAGCAGATCACGAGTGAACAGTTTGAGCAAGTCTCGCAGGAAGCATGTCAGTGGATGCTGTTGATCTACAAACTAGAGGACGTAGCTATTCTGGGGAAGATTCTAGTAGAAAACATTCGATGCCGCAATCCACGCTGGCCTAATCTGAAATATCATAAACCCGTCGTAAGCCTCAAAGAAATTTTAACCGGTGGCAAAGGCATAGTGTCGGAAATGGTAGCAAAATGGGTTTCCTCGACTGGAATCGATCCGGCGATGTTAGTAATTGAGGTGCCACAGGAAGCAACGGAAATCGACCCGAAGACGGTAACCGGAGAAGCGTCTCCCGAGAAGGAACCCGAGAAGAACAATAGACGCGAACGGAATCGACGACTGGCATTGATGAAGGCTAATCTGTTGCTGACGTCCGAGTACGGACCATCTAAAGAGGATAACGAAGCGGAAGAGCTTGATCCGGTGCTGTATAACTTGAACATTCTACGGCTGCACTTTCCCTTTAGTCTCGATTCTGGTCAGCTGCTGGCGCAGCTCGCCTGGGAGTACATTGGTGCGTGGAGTAGAAATATGGCAAATGTGGCCTGTCTGCAAGCCGGGCTTGCGTCACTCAAAGCTATCCCACGATTGCAGTACTCGATTAAGCACGGGCTCTGCTGTATGATATGGAACGCGCACCTCAAAATTCCACTCGAAGCCACAAAGAAGCTGGTCAACAAAGTGGGTCGCCTGCCGAAGGAGAAGCTCTGCCTGCAGGATATTGGCATCAGTGATGCGCTTGTGCCACAGTTTCTTGAATGTTGCCTTGAATTTTTCCAACAGTTTGCTGGCAGCATCGACCACGATAAGCTCGGGCTTCGTTTCGAGGATCTGCTCCAGGAAGGACCTGTACCGTTAACGACGCTAGCAACACAACAATCTTCAGCGAACATGGCTCTGTTAAAACTGCATCAGGAACTTACGACGGTTCTGTTGATACTGACGTCGTTCCATGTGCGCTACGCCAATAAGCCCATCCAACAGCTGTTCGACGGGATGTCGAATCAGGCATTTTTTTCAGAAATAAATCGCCAACAGAGCACAACGAATGCGCTACCCAAGGCGGACCAACTGTTGCGAAAAACGCGACTAGAGTTTCTGTGCCGCACGGTAACGGCAACCATGGAACTGATCCACGAGGATTTGGAAACCGTGTACTACACGGACCATAACAGCTGGATGGACACGATCGAGCGGCTTGCAGGTGGCTGGGAACTCGAGTTTGGCGACATTCGCAAGCATCAGGTAAATGTGCGATATCGGATATTCATCGCATTGTGAGAAATCCTTTTATTGGCAATTCTCAAAAGAACATTATAAAGTACAAATTATTCAACGCTTATCAAACTATTTTTCTTATAGATAATCGAGCTGTATGCTTACGGATGGGACACATACGCACACGAGCTGCTGGAGAACGTAATTCCGGACCAAACGTTCTCCAACCTGTTGCTAACGATAGCGGGTAGACGTTTGGCACTATACACCAAAGCGAATCCGACGGCCTGGGGACAAATCGCAGCAGTCGGTCCACTGCTCACCGACTATCTCGATACGCTCGTAAGTGTTGGGCAGGTTTACTTGCTGAATCGTTGAAGACGTACGCTTAAGCGGAGCAGTACTGCTGTAACTCATGTAATATCGACTTTATCTCTCTTCCTCTGCTTACTCACAACATCCCGAATATCCTTTCCCTGTTCCCATCCACTCCTTTGCCGTGTGGAAATCAAACCGGTTGAAAATGTTTCACGCTCAAGGTAAGTAACAGCAATTACGGACCACCGCTGCGTTCCGTCGAGACAGACCGAACCACGCTGGCAACGGCGGCAGGCAGTGATTTGTTTATCGAAAAGATAACAAAACTAACCGAGAAAGCCTTCAACTGCCTGTCGACGCTGGCAGTCAACGCGAAAGGCACCTCCAAGGAGCTACGTGTTGCCGGCCTAATATTTGACGCTTGCGCGACCATCAAAGACCATCGACATTAGTGGCGGATGATGCACGGATGGCGAATGATTGGTAAAGTGCCGATCCTGCTAAAAAAACCACGTGATATCGACGTCTACTATTATTCGTTTTTGTCATTTTTACCAACCTCCCCATATTTAGCAATCGCAGAGTTATGAGATTCCTTAGGGGGTTCGTTTAATTGTAAATAATTTCCATACAATTTCAAACGTTTGGGATGATTCGTGGTTGAGTGTTTCTTTTCGTACCGGGGTTCGCTACCTGATCGAACTGACCATCTTTGCTTTATGGTACCCTAAAATCTAAAAAGCTTCAAGACTACCTATCAAAAAGCACCGTATCTGAAAAAAATCCAACCACAGTTATATAAGTCTCGAAAATGTTAATAAAAAACCTTGTTGACTCGAACAAAACGTGCCTTCTAATCATCGTTTCTGTAGAAAGATGAATCCTTATAAGGTCGGTCGGATAATGCACAGTCTCTATTCTATTTGCACAATTACAAACTTACGCCAGTCGTGGAAGGAGACAAGATATCGCGGTATGGTGGCAAAATGAGTGAAGGTAAATTAATCTCAAGTCTACTCCTGCTGTGTCTTTGCAATGGTTTCCGTTTTAGTTTTGCAATGGCCCCAGGAATTCACGAAGAATACGGCATGGAACCACAGTTCCATGTTATTATTTCCCGTGCTACCGCTGATTCAATTATGCATAACAAATATTTGCATTTTGCGAGTCAGATCGTATTGGTTAGAATTTGGAGCCGCCCGGGAAAGTGTAAAGCTGCGTGATAGTAGCCACAAACCCAAGTGTCGGTTTGTGGTTACGCTAGTTAGTAAGATAAAGGGTTTACTTGGAATCGAAATACGGCAACAGCCTGGTCTGGATCCAGAATGCCTCGCTGTTATGCTCAATTACCTTTAACGAAAGGATGGAAAATGTTTGGTATTCGTTCGCCGGAATCTAATTACCTTCCATCAGCTTTATGTAAGTGGTTTTCTTCCAGTAAATGAAATTGCGTAAAGCGTGTCATCACACCTATTAAGTCAGATTTCCTTTAAAAAATGATGGTTTTCAAGAAACGTCAGAAGCGGAAAAGAATTATAATTTCATGGAAATCTCAATATAACTTAAACACAGCACACAACTGGTGTCTGGCCATACATTGTAGCGAATGGTTAATTTTTCTATGATTGATGAGTACCAAGTATTTTTTGAATTTCGATGTTCGGAAAACAAGATGTTAAGACACGATTTTGATTATGATATGCAAATGAATCCAAACCATTTTCTGCTGAAATCAAAAAGAATCACTGTATGGGCAGGGATAAAATTACAAAAGGCCTTTCGCGTAAGCAAAGCCCCTTAACTTTCGTTACGTCAGCATCGTCAGGCTCGTTTCTGAGACTGAAAGGTGACGTACCGTGAACGTGATGACGTGATTTCTTTCCATCCTTCCAAACGGAAGAATTGTGCGCATCGGAAAAGCATTTAATCAAGTTATCCCATTAATCAAACCGAGTCGCTTATCCTGAGTGCGACGGTATGTCTCATTTAACCCACAAAGTATCACAGTGCTTTGCCCACGCAACACTGGAATCGGTGGTACGTTGTTCAAATAGCCGAAGGTGGTAATGAACGTTACTAACATCCTTTTGTAACTCTCCATCTATCATGGCGCTTAAAGATGTTTCTTACTTGCTTCACAAACACAAAAGGCAATCACGGAAGAGCAGTTTCCTCACAATGTCCTGGGGTACTTTAACGTCCCTTCGTTTCGATATTTGACGCTAGATGGCGGTGATATAAATATTTCAGCCACTTGTCACTAAATGAATGGTTTTAGTATCACATAGAGGATATACTGGAATAAAAGCCATTGGGATCTTACTCCTAATTATGATTGAAATAATAAATTGAATGAAAATACTAACGGCTGTAAACGGTAATCTCCCACTAACGGAAGAAGCTGTCGCCCTTGTAATATTGAAATAAACAAACCAAGTTTGGAAGCTTCATCTGGCCAAACCGGACTGGTCCTTCTTTCGTCGGCTAAATACCTAAGCTACATTATGCGCTCTGCTGAAGCAACAAATTGAAGTTCGTAACCACTCCGCGTGGACGTGTGTGGGTTTGGAAAATGGTGGCCAGATTCCATGTTTACACTGCAAGCAAAAACCTTAAAGCTACGCATTTTCTATAATAAATTTTCGTAAAACGACACGCTCTTGCGTTACGCTCGCTGCATCCCGCTCATCCAGCACGGCAATCGTGCCGCGTCCGTACGGGATGGGTATAGCGGATCGATCGCAGGGGTGCTGCACACCGTCCCCATACATGGCACGTTCAGCGCAAAGCGAGAAACGTGTGCAGCACCACTGCCCACCCACTTGGGTGGGACGATCGGCTCCAGGTTGCACAGTATCAAACGAACGTGTAGCGCACCCGTTTCCATGCCGTCCGCATTTATTCGCCGCTTTCGGTATGGGTTTGCGCTCAATTCCAGCCTTTTGCCATTTGTTCGTGCAGTACTGTCTGCGCTCGGTTCGGTACACGAGTGCGCCCGAGCGTGAAACCGTCTCAGCCAATCACAGCATTTCATTCGCTGACCGTCGACCAGCGCACATCGCTCATCCAAGCGCGCACCGGAGCTTGATGTGTGAACGGGTCGGGGTGGGTGAGTGGTATGGGTGGGATGGGTGGGACGGGACGGGGTGAGTGAACGGGACGGGGTGGGTGGTAGAATGCGCGCGCTTTTTGAGCGCGCACGCACTGGGCTCTATCTTCTTCATTTATGATCCGATTTTGATCCGGTTTTCTGCCAAATGCTTGGTTCGATGCGGGGAACACAATTGTTTGATAACACGCTAAGTGTTTCATATAAAAGTTCCATGAAAAGTTCGAAAAATGTGTTAAAGCACTTTCATACTGTTTTGGTTCGTAAGCACCATGTTTTACGGGCCAGGCGCATGTTTTTTTTAAATAAAAAAATCACTTCACGTAAGTAAGCTAAAATACTTTATATAATGGTGCGGGGGCTTCGATAACGATTGCTGCCGATGATTTATCGTGCTTTTCATTCGTTTTATTACATTTAAAATCATTAATTTGCATTTGCGATGCTTAAGGTCATCGATGGCTTAAGCACATCGCTCATCCAAGCGCGCACCGTACCTTGATGTGTGAACGGATCGGGATGAGTGAGTGATATGGGTGGGATGTGTAGGGAGAGTGAACGGGACGGGGTGGGTGGTAGAATGCGCGCGCTTTTAGAGCGCGCACGCACTGGGCTCTATCTTCTTCATTTATGATCCGATTTTGATCCGGTTTTCTGCCAAATGCTTGATTTGATGCGGGGAACACAATTGTTTGATAACACGATAAGTGTTTCATATAAAAGTTCCATGAAAAGTTCGAAAAATGTGTTACAGCACTTTCATACCGGTTTGGTTCGTAAGCACCATGTTTTACGGGCCAGGCGCATGTTTTTCTAAAATAAAAAAATCACTTCACTTAAGTAAGTTAAAATACTTTATATAACTTTAGTGTTATATAAAGTTATACTTTATACATATATGTATTATGTAAAGTATGTATTATATACTTTAGTTATACTTTATAGAATTAGCGCACACACGGACAGTGGTGCTATACCCGCCCGTCTCTCTATGGATGGATCGTGTTCAAAGCGGCAAATAGGTGTAGCTGTATGCGGCTGTGTGTGCTATCCCGGAACGATCGCTCTCACATTCTTATTCTCTCTCCGGCGAGAGTGCTCCGGTGCTTGCGTTCGCTCCCCTCATCGCTACCGCTGTGCTAAACTATGCGCGCAATCAGATGATTTCCAATCAATGCAATGTTTTGTCAAACAATAGTGCAACTAACTTTATTATTTGCATTACTTGAATGGTTTATTACACAATCTCTCCCTGAGCAAATCCTTCCGATGGGTCGCATGTGTTTGTGCGTATTTGAGTTTTTTTCGCCAGGACACAAAGCAAACACACGCGGGTATGAATGTGTAAATAACTGCATGATTATTTGCGCTATTTTAATGGATATTACAAAACAGAAATCCACACACAGAAACGCCAGTATCAAGCGATCCCTACGACCCCGCAACACTTTCCTGGGGTGCGTGTGCCTGTGCACGCATGTGTGTGCTGCGATTGATGAGAGGATCATTAATATTCCATAACATGATCAATGTTTCATACGATGGTACGAACGCAAAGCGCATGTTTTTATACAATTACAAACACAACTTAAGTTGAGTATAAAATGTCACATTATTTTATATCACACTACATAATGGTGTACGGGGTTCGATAACGATTGTGGGTAATGTTTTATTGTTCTTTGCATTAGCTTTTGTTTACATTTTAATACATTAATTTGGATTTGCGGTGCATAAGGTGTGTATGGGCCGGGTAACCGGCAAGGTGACGGGACAAATCGCCAGGCAACAGAATGGACCGGGCAACAGAACGGACCGGGTAACTGCCCAGGCAAGTGAATGGATCAGTTAACAGAACGGCCCGGGTAACTGGCCAGGAAACAGAACAGGCCGGGTAACTGACCAGGCAACAGAACGGATCGAACAACAGGAACGGACCGGGAAAATGGCCCGGCAACCGGAACGGACTGGCCAACGGTTCAACAAAGGGTAACTGGCCAAGAAACAGAATGGACCGGGTAACAGAAAGGACCGGGTAACTACCCGGGCAACAGAATGGAACGGGTAGCAGAACGGAACGGGTAACTGGCCAGGAAACAGAACGGGCCGGGTAACTGACCAGGCAACAGAACGGATCGGACAACAGGAACGGACCGGGAAAATGGCCCGGCAACCGGAACGGACTGGCCAACGGTTCAACAAAGGGTAACTGGCCAGGAAACAGAATGGACCGGGTAACAGAAAGGACCGGGTAACTACCCGGGCAACAGAATGGACCGGGTAGCAGAACGGAACGGGTAACTGGCCAGGAAACAGAACGGGCCGGGGAACTGGCCAAGTAACATAACCGTCGGGACAAATGGCAGGGCAACAAAACGGAACAGGTAACAGAATGGATCGGTTAATAGAACGGTTCGGGTAACTGGCCAGGAAACAGAATGCATCGGGTAACTGGCCAGGAAACAGAATGGACCGAGTAACAGAAAGGACCGGGTAACTGGCCAGGAAACAGAATGGACCGGGTAACTGGCCAAGTAACATAACCGTCGGGACAAATGGCAGGGCAACAAAACGGAACAGGTTACAGAATGGATTGGTTAATAGAACGGTCCGGGTAACTGGCCAGGAAACAGAATGGACCGGGTAACAGAACGGTACGGGTAACTGGCCAGGAAACAGAACAGGCCGGGTAACTGACCAGGCAACAGAACGGATCGGACAACAGGAACGGACCGGGAAAATGGCCCGGCAACCGGAACGGACTGGCCAACGGTTCAACAAAGGGTAACTGGCCAGGAAACAGAATGGACCGGGTAACAGAAAGGACCGGGTAACTACCCGGGCAACAGAATGGATCGGGTAGCAGAAAGGACCGGTAACTGGCCAGAAAACAGAACGGGCCGGGTAACTGACCAGGCAACAGAACGGATCGAACAACAGGAACGGACCGGGAAAATGGCCCGGCAACCGGAACGGACTGGCCAACGGTTCAACAAAGGGTAACTGGCCAGGAAACAGAATGGACCGGGTAACAGAAAGGACCGGGTAACTACCCGGGCAACAGAATGGACCGGGTAGCAGAACGGAACGGGTAACTGGCCAGGAAACAGAACGGGCCGGGGAACTGGCCAAGTAACATAACCGTCGGGACAAATGGCAGGGCAACAAAACGGAACGGGTAACAGAAAGGAACGGGTAACTGGCCAGGAAACAGAATGCATCGGGTAACTGGCCAGGAAACAGAATGGACCGGGTAACAGAACGGTACGGGTAACTGGCCAGGAAACTGACCAGGCAATAGAACGGGCCGGGTAACTGGCCAAGCAACATAACCGTCGGGACAAATGGCAGGGCAACAAAACGGAACGGGTAACAGAAAGGAACGGGTAACTGGCCAGGAAACAGAATGCATCGGGTAACTGGCCAGGAAACAGAATGGACCGAGTAACAGAAAGGACCGGGAAACTGGCCAGGAAACAGAACGGGCCGGGTAACTGGCCAAGTAACATAACCGTCGGGACAAATGGCAGGGCAACAAAACGGAACAGGTAACAGAATGGATTGGTTAATAGAACGGTCCGGGTAACTGGCCAGGAAACAGAACAGGCCGGGTAACTGACCAGGCAATAGAACGGGCCGGGTAACTGGCCAAGCAACATAACCGTCGGGACAAATGGCAGGGCAACAAAACGGAACGGGTAACTGGCCAGGAAACAGAATGCATCGGGTAACTGGCCAGGAAACAGAATGGACCGAGTAACAGAAAGGACCGGGTAACTGGCCAGGAAACAGAATGGACCGGGTAACTGGCCAAGTAACATAACCGTCGGGACAAATGGCAGGGCAATAAAACGGAGCGGGTAACAGAATGGACCGGGTAACTGCCCAGGCAACAGAATGCATCGGGTAACAGAACGGTCCGGGTAACTGGCCAGGAAACAGAATGGACCGGGTAACAGAACGGTACGGGTAACTGGCCAGGAAACAGAACGGGCCGGGTAACTGACCAGGCAACAGAACGGATCGGACAACAGGAACGGACCGGGCAAATGGCCAGGCAACAGGAACCGGCTGGCCAACCGGTCGGACATCCAGGCGCTTCCCTCGAGTTCCTCCGTCTCTCCCCCCTTCACACCCACAAGCCCGGAGTTAGCGTGCGTAGCCCTGTAACCGGGCCTCTTAAGCTAGTCTATAATAAATTTTCGTAAAACGACACGCTCCTTGCTCACGCTCGCTGCATCCCGCTCATCCAGCACGGCAATCGTGCCGCGTCCGTACGGGATGGGTATAGCGGATCGATCGCAGGGGTGCTGCACACCGTCCCCATACATGGCACGTTCAGCGCAAAGCGAGAAACATGTGCAGCACCACTGCCCACCCACTTGGGTGGGACGATCGGCTCCAGGTTGCACAGTATCAAACGAACGTGTAGCGCACCCGTTTCCATGCCGTCCGCATTTATTCGCCGCTTTCGGTATGGGATTGGGGCCCAATTCCAACGTTTGCCATTTGTTCGTGCAGTACTGTCTGCGCTCGGTTCGGTACACGAGTGCTCCCGAGCGTGAAACCGTCTCAGCCAATCACAGCATTTCATTCGTCGACCGTCGACCAGCGCACATCGCTCATCCAAGCGCGCACCGTATATTGATGTGTGAACGGGTCGGGGTGGGTGAGTGGTATGGGTGGGATGTGTAGGGAGAGTGAACGGGACGGGGTGGGTGGTAGAATGCGCCCGCTTTTAGAGCGCACACGCACTGGGCTCTATCTTTTTCATTTATGATCCGATTTTGATCCGGTTTTCTGCCAAATGCTTGGTTTGATGCGGGGAACACAATTGTTTGATAACACGCTAAGTGTTTCATATAAAAGTTCCATGAAAAGTTCGAAAAATGTGTTAAAGCACTTTTATACCGTTTTGGTTCGTAAGCACCATGTTTTACGGGCCAGGCGCATGTTTTTCTAAAATTAAAAAATCACTTCACGTAAGTAAGTTAAAATACTTTATATAACTTTATATAATGGTGCGGGGCTTCGATAACAATTGCTGCTGATGATTTATCGTGCTTTTCATTCGTTTTATTACATTTAAAATCATTAATTTGCATTTGCGATGCTCAAGGTCATCGATGGCTTAAGCACATCGCTCATCCAAGCGCGCACCGTACCTTGATGTGTGAACGGGTCGGGGTGGGTGAGTGATATGGGTGGGATGTGTAGGGAGAGTGAACGGGACGGGGTGGGTGGTAGAATGCGCCCGCTTTTAGAGCGCGCACGCACTCCGCTCTATCTTCTTCATTTATGATCCGATTTTGATCCGGTTTTCTGCCAAATGCTTGGTTCGATGCGGGGAACACAATTGTCTGATAACACGCTAAGTGTTTCATATAAAAGTTCCATGAAAAGTTCGAAAAATGTGTTAAAGCACTTTCATACCGTTTTGGTTCGTAAGCACCATGTTTTACGGGCCAGGCGCATGTTTTTCTAAAATAAAAAAATCACTTCACGTAAGTAAGTTAAAATACTTTATACAACTTTAGCGTTATATAAAGTTATACTTTATACATATATGTATTATGTAAAGTATGTATTATATACTTTAGTTATACTTTATATAATTAGCGCACACACGGACAGTGGTGCTATACCCGCCCGTCTCTCTATGGATGGATCGTGTTCAAAGCGGCAAATAGGTGTAGCTGTATGCGGCTGTGTGTCCAATCCCGAAACGATCGCTCTCACATTGTTATTCTCTCTCCGGCGAGAGTGCTCCGGTGCTTGCGTTCGCTCCCTCATCGCTACCGCTGTGCTAAACTATGCGCGCAATCAGATGATTTCCAATCAATGCAATGTTTTGTCAAACAATAGTGCAACTTACTTTATTATTTGCATTATTTGGATGGTTTATTACACAATCTCTCCCTGAGCAAATCCTTCCAATGGGTCGCATGTGTTTGTGCGTATTTGAGTCTTCTTTTTTTCGCCAGGACACAAAGCAAACACACGCGGGTATGAATGTGTAAATAACTGCATGATTATTTGCGCTATTTTAATGGATATTACAAAACAGAAATCCACACACAGAAACGCCAGTATCAAGCGATCCCTACGACCCCGCAACACTTTCCTGGGGTGCGTGTGCCTGTGCACGCATGTGTGTGCTGCGATTGATGAGAGGATCATTAATATTCCATAACATGATCAATGTTTCATACGATGGTACGAACGCAAAGCGCATGTTTTTATACAATTACAAACACAACTTAAGTTGAGTATAAAATGTCACATTATTTTATATCACACTACATAATGGTGTACGGGGTTCGATAACGATTGTGGGTAATGTTTTATTGTTCTTTGCATTAGCTTTTGTTTACATTTTAATACATTAATTTGGATTTGCGGTGCGTAAGGTGTGTATGGGCCGGGTAACCGGCAAGGTGACGGGACAAATCGCCAGGCAACAGAATGGACCGGGCAACAGAACGGACCGGGTAACTGCCCAGGCAAGTGAATGGATCAGTTAACAGAACGGCCCGGGTAACTGGCCAGGAAACAGAATGGACCGAGTAACAGAAAGGACCGGGTAACTGGCCAGGAAACAGAATGGAACGGGTAACAGAAAGGACCGGGTAACTGGCCAGGAAACAGAACAGGCCGGGTAACTGACCAGGCAACAGAACGGATCGAACAACAGGAACGGACCGGGAAAATGGCCCGGCAACCGGAACGGACTGGCCAACGGTTCAACAAAGGGTAACTGGCCAGGAAACAGAATGGACCGGGTAACAGAATGGACCGGGTAACTACCCGGGCAACAGAATGGACCGGGTAGCAGAACGGAACGGGTAACTGGCCAGGAAACAGAACGGGCCGGGTAACTGGGCAAGTAACATAACCGTCGGGACAAATGGCAGGGCAACAAAACGGAACAGGTAACAGAATGGACCGAGTAACAGAACGGTCCGGGTAACTGGCCAGGAAACAGAATGGACCGAGTAACAGAAAGGACCGGGTAACTGGCCAGGAAACAGAACAGGACGGGTAACTGACCAGGCAACAGAACGGATCGGACAACAGGAACGGACCGGGAAAATGGCCCGGCAACCGGAACTGACTGGCCAACGGTTCGTTAAAGGGTAACTGGCCAGGAAACAGAATGGAAAGGGTAACAGAAAGGACCGGGCAACTACCCGGGCAACAGAATGGACCGGGTAGCAGAACGGAACGGGTAACTGGCCAGGCAACAGAACGGATCGAACAACAGGAACGGACCGGGAAAATGGCCCGGCAACCGGAACGGACTGGCCAACGGTTCAACAAAGGGTAACTGGCCAGGAAACAGAATGGATCGGGTAGCAGAAAGGACCGGTAACTGGCCAGAAAACAGAACGGGCCGGGTAACTGACCAGGCAACAGAACGGATCGAACAACAGGAACGGACCGGGAAAATGGCCCGGCAACCGGAACGGACTGGCCAACGGTTCAACAAAGGGTAACTGGCCAGGAAACAGAATGGACCGGGTAACAGAATGGACCGGGTAACTACCCGGGCAACAGAATGGACCGGGTAGCAGAACGGAACGGGTAACTGGCCAGGAAACAGAACGGGCCGGGTAACTGGCCAAGTAACATAACCGTCGGGACAAATGGCAGGGCAACAAAACGGAACAGGTAACAGAATGGATCGGTTAATAGAACGGTCCGGGTAACTGGCCAGGAAACAGAATGGACCGGGTAACAGAACGGTACGGGTAACTGGCCAGGAAACTGACCAGGCAATAGAACGGGCCGGGTAACTGGCCAAGCAACATAACCGTCGGGACAAATGGCAGGGCAACAAAACGGAACGGGTAACAGAAAGGAACGGGTAACTGGCCAGGAAACAGAATGCATCGGGTAACTGGCCAGGAAACAGAATGGACCGAGTAACAGAAAGGACCGGGAAACTGGCCAGGAAACAGAACGGGCCGGGTAACTGGCCAAGTAACATAACCGTCGGGACAAATGGCAGGGCAACAAAACGGAACAGGTAACAGAATGGATTGGTTAATAGAACGGTCCGGGTAACTGGCCAGGAAACAGAATGGACCGGGTAACAGAACGGTACGGGTAACTGGCCAGGAAACAGAACAGGCCGGGTAACTGACCAGGCAACAGAACGGATCGGACAACAGGAACGGACCGGGCAAATGGCCAGGCAACAGGAACCGGCTGGCCAACCGGTCGGACATCCAGGCGCTTCCCTCGAGTTCCTCCGTCTCTCCCCCCTTCACACCCACAAGCCCGGAGTTAGCGTGCGTAGCCCTGTAACCGGGCCTCTTAAGCTAGTCTATAATAAATTTTCGTAAAACGTCACGCTCCTTTCTGACGCTCGCTGCATCCCGCTCACCCAACACGGCGATCGTGCCGCGTCCGTACGGGATGGGTATAGCGGATCGATCGCAGGGGTGCTGCACACCGTCCCCATACATGGCACGTTCAGCGCAAAGCGAGAAACGTGTGCAGCACCACTGCCCACCCACTTGGGTGGGACGATCGGCTCCAGGTTGTACAGTATCAAACGAACGTGTAGCGCACCCGTTTCTTTGCAGATCGCATTTATTCGCCGCTTTCGGTATGGGATTGCGCTCAATTCCAGCCTTTTGCCATTTGTTCGTGCAGTACTGTCTGCGCTCGGTTCGGTACACGAGTGCGCCCGAGCGTGAAACCGTCTCAGCCAATCACAGCATTTCATTCGCTGACCGTCGACCAGCGTACATCGCTCATCCAAGCGCGCACCGGAGCTTGATGTGTGAACGGGTCGGGGTGGGTGAGTGGTATGGGTGGGACGGGGTTGGGTGAGTGAACGGGACGGGGTGGGTGGTAGAATGCGCCCGCTTTTAGAGCGCGCACGCACTCGGCTCTATCTTCTTCATTTGTGATCCGATTTTGATCCGGTTTTCTGCCAAATACTTGGTTCGATGCGGGGAACACAATTGTTTGATAACACGCTAAGTGTTTCATATAAAAGTTCCATGAAAAGTTCGAAAAATATGTTACAGCACTTTCATACCGGTTTGGTTCGTAAGCACCATGTTTTACGGGCCAGGCGCATGTCTTTCTAAAATAAAAAAAATCACTTCACTTAAGTAAGTTAAAATACTTGGTGCGGGGGCTTCGATAACGATTGCTGCCGATGATTTATCGTGCTTTTCATTCGTTTTATTACATTTTAAATCATTAATTTGTATTTGCGATGCTTAAGGTCATCGATAGCTTAAGCACATCGCTAATCCAAGCGCGCACCGTACCTTGATGTGTGATTGGATCGGGGTGGGTGAGTGATATGGGTGGGATGGGTGGGATGTGTAGGGAGAGTGAACGGGACGGGGTGGGTGGTAGAATGCGCGCGCTTTTAGAGCGCGCACGCACTGGGCTCTATCTTCTTCATTTATGATCCGATTTTGATCCGGTTTTCGGCCAAATGCTTGATTTGATGCGGGGAACACAATTGTTTGATAACACGCTAAGTGTTTCATATAAAAGTTCCATGAAAAGTTCGAAAAATGTGTTAAAGCACTTTCATACCGTTTTGGTTCGTAAGCACCATGTTTTACGGGCCAGGCGCATGTTTTTTTGTAAAATAAAAAAATCACTTCACTTAAGTAAGTTAAAATACTTTATATAACTTTAGCGTAATATAAAGTTATACTTTATACATATGTGTGTTATTTAAAGTATGTATTATATACTTTAGTTATACTTTATATAATTAGCGCACACACGGACAGTGGTGCTATACCCGCCCGTCTCTCTATGGATGGATCGTGTTCAAAGCGGCAAATAGGTGTAGCTGTATGCGGCTGTGTGTGCAATCCCGAAACGATCGCTCTTACATTCTTATTCTCTCTCCGGCGAGAGTGCTCCGGTGCTTGCGTTCGCTCCCTCATCGCTACCGCTGTGCTAAACTATGCGCGCAATCAGATGATTTCCAATCAATGCAATGTTTTGTCAAACAATAGTGCAACTAACTTTATTATTTGCATTACTTGAATGGTTTATTACACAATCTCTCCCTGAGCAAATCCTTCCGATGGGTCGCATGTGTTTGTGCGTATTTGAGTTTTTTTCGCCAGGACACAAAGCAAACACACGCGGGTATGAATGTGTAAATAACTGCATGATTATTTGCGCTATTTTAATGGATATTACAAAACAGAAATCCACACACAGAAACGCCAGTATCAAGCGATCCCTACGACCCCGCAACACTTTCCTGGGGTGCGTGTGCCTGTGCACGCATGTGTGTGCTGCGATTGATGAGAGGATCATTAATATTCCATAACATGATCAATGTTTCATACGATGGTACGAACGCAAAGCGCATGTTTTTATACAATTACAAACACAACTTAAGTTGAGTATAAAATGTCACATTATTTTATATCACACTACATAATGGTGTACGGGGTTCGATAACGATTGTGGGTAATGTTTTATTGTTCTTTGCATTTGCTTTTGTTTACATTTTAATACATTAATTTGGATTTGCGGTGCGTAAGGTGTGTATGGGCCGGCTAACCGGCAAGGAGAGGGGACAAATCGCCAGGCAACAGAATGGACCGGGTAACTGCCCAGGCAAGTGAATGGATCAGTTAACAGAACGGCCCGGGTAACTGGCCAGGAAACAGAATGGACCGAGTAACAGAAAGGACCGGGTAACTGGCCAGGAAACAGAATGGAACGGGTAACAGAAAGGACCGGGTAACTGGCCAGGAAACAGAACAGGCCGGGTAACTGACCAGGCAACAGAACGGATCGGACAACAGGAACGGACCGGGAAAATGGCCCGGCAACCGGAACGGACTGGCCAACGGTTCAACAAAGGGTAACTGGCCAGGAAACAGAATGGACCGGGTAACAGAAAGGAACGGGTAACTACCCGGGCAACAGAATGGATCGGGTAGCAGAAAGGACCGGTAACTGGCCAGAAAACAGAACGGGCCGGGTAACTGGCCAAGTAACATAACCGTCGGGACAAATGGCAGGGCAACAAAACGGAACAGGTAACAGAATGGATCGGTTAATAGAACGGTCCGGGTAACTGGCCAGGAAACAGAATGGACCGGGTAACAGAACGGTACGGGTAACTGGCCAGGAAACTGACCAGGCAATAGAACGGGCCGGGTAACTGGCCAAGCAACATAACCGTCGGGACAAATGGCAGGGCAACAAAACGGAGCGGTTAACAGAACGGTCCGGGTAACAGAACGGTCCGGGTAACAGAACGGTCCGGGTAACTGGCCAGGAAACAGAATGGACCGAGTAACAGAAAGGACCGGGTAACTGGCCAGGAAACAGAATGGACCAGGCAACAAAACCGTCGGGACAAATGGCAGGGCAACAAAACGGAACGGGTAACAGAAAGGACCGGGAAACTGGCCAGGAAACAGAACGGGCCGGGTAACTGGCCAAGCAACAAAACCGTCGGGACAAATGGCAGGGCAACAAAACGGAACGGGTAACAGAAAGGAACGGGTAACTGGCCAGGAAACACAATGCATCGGGTAACTGGCCAGGAAACAGAATGGACCGAGTAACAGAAAGGACCGGGAAACTGGCCAGGAAACAGAACGGGCCGGGTAACTGGCCAAGTAACATAACCGTCGGGACAAATGGCAGGGCAACAAAACGGAACAGGTAACAGAATGGATTGGTTAATAGAACGGTCCGGGTAACTGGCCAGGAAACAGAATGGACCGGGTAACAGAAAGGTACGGGTAACTGGCCAGGAAACAGAACAGGCCGGGTAACTGGCCAGGAAACAGAACGGGCCGGGTAACTGACCAGGCAACAGAACGGATCGGACAACAGGAACGGACCGGGCAAATGGCCAGGCAACAGGAACCGGCTGGCCAACCGGTCGGACATCCAGGCGCTTCCCTCGAGTTCCTCCGTCTCTCCCCCCTTCACACCCACAAGCCCGGAGTTAGCGTGCGTAGCCCTGTAACCGGGCCTCTTAAGCTAGTCTATAATAAATTTTCGTAAAACGACACGCTCCTTGCTCACGCTCGCTGCATCCCGCTCATCCAGCACGGCAATCGTGCCGCGTCCGTACGGGATGGGTATAGCGGATCGATCGCAGGGGTGCTGCACACCGTCCCCATACATGGCACGTTCAGCGCAAAGCGAGAAACATGTGCAGCACCACTGCCCACCCACTTGGGTGGGACGATCGGCTCCAGGTTGCACAGTATCAAACGAACGTGTAGCGCACCCGTTTCCATGCCGTCCGCATTTATTCGCCGCTTTCGGTATGGGATTGGGGCCCAATTCCAACGTTTGCCATTTGTTCGTGCAGTACTGTCTGCGCTCGGTTCGGTACACGAGTGCTCCCGAGCGTGAAACCGTCTCAGCCAATCACAGCATTTCATTCGTCGACCGTCGACCAGCGCACATCGCTCATCCAAGCGCGCACCGTATATTGATGTGTGAACGGGTCGGGGTGGGTGAGTGGTATGGGTGGGATGTGTAGGGAGAGTGAACGGGACGGGGTGGGTGGTAGAATGCGCCCGCTTTTAGAGCGCACACGCACTGGGCTCTATCTTTTTCATTTATGATCCGATTTTGATCCGGTTTTCTGCCAAATGCTTGGTTTGATGCGGGGAACACAATTGTTTGATAACACGCTAAGTGTTTCATATAAAAGTTCCATGAAAAGTTCGAAAAATGTGTTAAAGCACTTTTATACCGTTTTGGTTCGTAAGCACCATGTTTTACGGGCCAGGCGCATGTTTTTCTAAAATTAAAAAATCACTTCACGTAAGTAAGTTAAAATACTTTATATAACTTTATATAATGGTGCGGGGCTTCGATAACAATTGCTGCTGATGATTTATCGTGCTTTTCATTCGTTTTATTACATTTAAAATCATTAATTTGCATTTGCGATGCTCAAGGTCATCGATGGCTTAAGCACATCGCTCATCCAAGCGCGCACCGTACCTTGATGTGTGAACGGGTCGGGGTGGGTGAGTGATATGGGTGGGATGTGTAGGGAGAGTGAACGGGACGGGGTGGGTGGTAGAATGCGCCCGCTTTTAGAGCGCGCACGCACTCCGCTCTATCTTCTTCATTTATGATCCGATTTTGATCCGGTTTTCTGCCAAATGCTTGGTTCGATGCGGGGAACACAATTGTCTGATAACACGCTAAGTGTTTCATATAAAAGTTCCATGAAAAGTTCGAAAAATGTGTTAAAGCACTTTCATACCGTTTTGGTTCGTAAGCACCATGTTTTACGGGCCAGGCGCATGTTTTTCTAAAATAAAAAAATCACTTCACGTAAGTAAGTTAAAATACTTTATACAACTTTAGCGTTATATAAAGTTATACTTTATACATATATGTATTATGTAAAGTATGTATTATATACTTTAGTTATACTTTATATAATTAGCGCACACACGGACAGTGGTGCTATACCCGCCCGTCTCTCTATGGATGGATCGTGTTCAAAGCGGCAAATAGGTGTAGCTGTATGCGGCTGTGTGTCCAATCCCGAAACGATCGCTCTCACATTGTTATTCTCTCTCCGGCGAGAGTGCTCCGGTGCTTGCGTTCGCTCCCTCATCGCTACCGCTGTGCTAAACTATGCGCGCAATCAGATGATTTCCAATCAATGCAATGTTTTGTCAAACAATAGTGCAACTTACTTTATTATTTGCATTATTTGGATGGTTTATTACACAATCTCTCCCTGAGCAAATCCTTCCAATGGGTCGCATGTGTTTGTGCGTATTTGAGTCTTCTTTTTTTCGCCAGGACACAAAGCAAACACACGCGGGTATGAATGTGTAAATAACTGCATGATTATTTGCGCTATTTTAATGGATATTACAAAACAGAAATCCACACACAGAAACGCCAGTATCAAGCGATCCCTACGACCCCGCAACACTTTCCTGGGGTGCGTGTGCCTGTGCACGCATGTGTGTGCTGCGATTGATGAGAGGATCATTAATATTCCATAACATGATCAATGTTTCATACGATGGTACGAACGCAAAGCGCATGTTTTTATACAATTACAAACACAACTTAAGTTGAGTATAAAATGTCACATTATTTTATATCACACTACATAATGGTGTACGGGGTTCGATAACGATTGTGGGTAATGTTTTATTGTTCTTTGCATTAGCTTTTGTTTACATTTTAATACATTAATTTGGATTTGCGGTGCGTAAGGTGTGTATGGGCCGGGTAACCGGCAAGGTGACGGGACAAATCGCCAGGCAACAGAATGGACCGGGCAACAGAACGGACCGGGTAACTGCCCAGGCAAGTGAATGGATCAGTTAACAGAACGGCCCGGGTAACTGGCCAGGAAACAGAATGGACCGAGTAACAGAAAGGACCGGGTAACTGGCCAGGAAACAGAATGGAACGGGTAACAGAAAGGACCGGGTAACTGGCCAGGAAACAGAACAGGCCGGGTAACTGACCAGGCAACAGAACGGATCGAACAACAGGAACGGACCGGGAAAATGGCCCGGCAACCGGAACGGACTGGCCAACGGTTCAACAAAGGGTAACTGGCCAGGAAACAGAATGGACCGGGTAACAGAATGGACCGGGTAACTACCCGGGCAACAGAATGGACCGGGTAGCAGAACGGAACGGGTAACTGGCCAGGAAACAGAACGGGCCGGGTAACTGGGCAAGTAACATAACCGTCGGGACAAATGGCAGGGCAACAAAACGGAACAGGTAACAGAATGGACCGAGTAACAGAACGGTCCGGGTAACTGGCCAGGAAACAGAATGGACCGAGTAACAGAAAGGACCGGGTAACTGGCCAGGAAACAGAACAGGACGGGTAACTGACCAGGCAACAGAACGGATCGGACAACAGGAACGGACCGGGAAAATGGCCCGGCAACCGGAACTGACTGGCCAACGGTTCGTTAAAGGGTAACTGGCCAGGAAACAGAATGGAAAGGGTAACAGAAAGGACCGGGCAACTACCCGGGCAACAGAATGGACCGGGTAGCAGAACGGAACGGGTAACTGGCCAGGCAACAGAACGGATCGAACAACAGGAACGGACCGGGAAAATGGCCCGGCAACCGGAACGGACTGGCCAACGGTTCAACAAAGGGTAACTGGCCAGGAAACAGAATGGATCGGGTAGCAGAAAGGACCGGTAACTGGCCAGAAAACAGAACGGGCCGGGTAACTGACCAGGCAACAGAACGGATCGAACAACAGGAACGGACCGGGAAAATGGCCCGGCAACCGGAACGGACTGGCCAACGGTTCAACAAAGGGTAACTGGCCAGGAAACAGAATGGACCGGGTAACAGAATGGACCGGGTAACTACCCGGGCAACAGAATGGACCGGGTAGCAGAACGGAACGGGTAACTGGCCAGGAAACAGAACGGGCCGGGTAACTGGCCAAGTAACATAACCGTCGGGACAAATGGCAGGGCAACAAAACGGAACAGGTAACAGAATGGATCGGTTAATAGAACGGTCCGGGTAACTGGCCAGGAAACAGAATGGACCGGGTAACAGAACGGTACGGGTAACTGGCCAGGAAACTGACCAGGCAATAGAACGGGCCGGGTAACTGGCCAAGCAACATAACCGTCGGGACAAATGGCAGGGCAACAAAACGGAACGGGTAACAGAAAGGAACGGGTAACTGGCCAGGAAACAGAATGCATCGGGTAACTGGCCAGGAAACAGAATGGACCGAGTAACAGAAAGGACCGGGAAACTGGCCAGGAAACAGAACGGGCCGGGTAACTGGCCAAGTAACATAACCGTCGGGACAAATGGCAGGGCAACAAAACGGAACAGGTAACAGAATGGATTGGTTAATAGAACGGTCCGGGTAACTGGCCAGGAAACAGAATGGACCGGGTAACAGAACGGTACGGGTAACTGGCCAGGAAACAGAACAGGCCGGGTAACTGACCAGGCAACAGAACGGATCGGACAACAGGAACGGACCGGGCAAATGGCCAGGCAACAGGAACCGGCTGGCCAACCGGTCGGACATCCAGGCGCTTCCCTCGAGTTCCTCCGTCTCTCCCCCCTTCACACCCACAAGCCCGGAGTTAGCGTGCGTAGCCCTGTAACCGGGCCTCTTAAGCTAGTCTATAATAAATTTTCGTAAAACGTCACGCTCCTTTCTGACGCTCGCTGCATCCCGCTCACCCAACACGGCGATCGTGCCGCGTCCGTACGGGATGGGTATAGCGGATCGATCGCAGGGGTGCTGCACACCGTCCCCATACATGGCACGTTCAGCGCAAAGCGAGAAACGTGTGCAGCACCACTGCCCACCCACTTGGGTGGGACGATCGGCTCCAGGTTGTACAGTATCAAACGAACGTGTAGCGCACCCGTTTCTTTGCAGATCGCATTTATTCGCCGCTTTCGGTATGGGATTGCGCTCAATTCCAGCCTTTTGCCATTTGTTCGTGCAGTACTGTCTGCGCTCGGTTCGGTACACGAGTGCGCCCGAGCGTGAAACCGTCTCAGCCAATCACAGCATTTCATTCGCTGACCGTCGACCAGCGTACATCGCTCATCCAAGCGCGCACCGGAGCTTGATGTGTGAACGGGTCGGGGTGGGTGAGTGGTATGGGTGGGACGGGGTTGGGTGAGTGAACGGGACGGGGTGGGTGGTAGAATGCGCCCGCTTTTAGAGCGCGCACGCACTCGGCTCTATCTTCTTCATTTGTGATCCGATTTTGATCCGGTTTTCTGCCAAATACTTGGTTCGATGCGGGGAACACAATTGTTTGATAACACGCTAAGTGTTTCATATAAAAGTTCCATGAAAAGTTCGAAAAATATGTTACAGCACTTTCATACCGGTTTGGTTCGTAAGCACCATGTTTTACGGGCCAGGCGCATGTCTTTCTAAAATAAAAAAAATCACTTCACTTAAGTAAGTTAAAATACTTGGTGCGGGGGCTTCGATAACGATTGCTGCCGATGATTTATCGTGCTTTTCATTCGTTTTATTACATTTTAAATCATTAATTTGTATTTGCGATGCTTAAGGTCATCGATAGCTTAAGCACATCGCTAATCCAAGCGCGCACCGTACCTTGATGTGTGATTGGATCGGGGTGGGTGAGTGATATGGGTGGGATGGGTGGGATGTGTAGGGAGAGTGAACGGGACGGGGTGGGTGGTAGAATGCGCGCGCTTTTAGAGCGCGCACGCACTGGGCTCTATCTTCTTCATTTATGATCCGATTTTGATCCGGTTTTCGGCCAAATGCTTGATTTGATGCGGGGAACACAATTGTTTGATAACACGCTAAGTGTTTCATATAAAAGTTCCATGAAAAGTTCGAAAAATGTGTTAAAGCACTTTCATACCGTTTTGGTTCGTAAGCACCATGTTTTACGGGCCAGGCGCATGTTTTTTTGTAAAATAAAAAAATCACTTCACTTAAGTAAGTTAAAATACTTTATATAACTTTAGCGTAATATAAAGTTATACTTTATACATATGTGTGTTATTTAAAGTATGTATTATATACTTTAGTTATACTTTATATAATTAGCGCACACACGGACAGTGGTGCTATACCCGCCCGTCTCTCTATGGATGGATCGTGTTCAAAGCGGCAAATAGGTGTAGCTGTATGCGGCTGTGTGTGCAATCCCGAAACGATCGCTCTTACATTCTTATTCTCTCTCCGGCGAGAGTGCTCCGGTGCTTGCGTTCGCTCCCTCATCGCTACCGCTGTGCTAAACTATGCGCGCAATCAGATGATTTCCAATCAATGCAATGTTTTGTCAAACAATAGTGCAACTAACTTTATTATTTGCATTACTTGAATGGTTTATTACACAATCTCTCCCTGAGCAAATCCTTCCGATGGGTCGCATGTGTTTGTGCGTATTTGAGTTTTTTTCGCCAGGACACAAAGCAAACACACGCGGGTATGAATGTGTAAATAACTGCATGATTATTTGCGCTATTTTAATGGATATTACAAAACAGAAATCCACACACAGAAACGCCAGTATCAAGCGATCCCTACGACCCCGCAACACTTTCCTGGGGTGCGTGTGCCTGTGCACGCATGTGTGTGCTGCGATTGATGAGAGGATCATTAATATTCCATAACATGATCAATGTTTCATACGATGGTACGAACGCAAAGCGCATGTTTTTATACAATTACAAACACAACTTAAGTTGAGTATAAAATGTCACATTATTTTATATCACACTACATAATGGTGTACGGGGTTCGATAACGATTGTGGGTAATGTTTTATTGTTCTTTGCATTTGCTTTTGTTTACATTTTAATACATTAATTTGGATTTGCGGTGCGTAAGGTGTGTATGGGCCGGCTAACCGGCAAGGAGAGGGGACAAATCGCCAGGCAACAGAATGGACCGGGTAACTGCCCAGGCAAGTGAATGGATCAGTTAACAGAACGGCCCGGGTAACTGGCCAGGAAACAGAATGGACCGAGTAACAGAAAGGACCGGGTAACTGGCCAGGAAACAGAATGGAACGGGTAACAGAAAGGACCGGGTAACTGGCCAGGAAACAGAACAGGCCGGGTAACTGACCAGGCAACAGAACGGATCGGACAACAGGAACGGACCGGGAAAATGGCCCGGCAACCGGAACGGACTGGCCAACGGTTCAACAAAGGGTAACTGGCCAGGAAACAGAATGGACCGGGTAACAGAAAGGAACGGGTAACTACCCGGGCAACAGAATGGATCGGGTAGCAGAAAGGACCGGTAACTGGCCAGAAAACAGAACGGGCCGGGTAACTGGCCAAGTAACATAACCGTCGGGACAAATGGCAGGGCAACAAAACGGAACAGGTAACAGAATGGATCGGTTAATAGAACGGTCCGGGTAACTGGCCAGGAAACAGAATGGACCGGGTAACAGAACGGTACGGGTAACTGGCCAGGAAACTGACCAGGCAATAGAACGGGCCGGGTAACTGGCCAAGCAACATAACCGTCGGGACAAATGGCAGGGCAACAAAACGGAGCGGTTAACAGAACGGTCCGGGTAACAGAACGGTCCGGGTAACAGAACGGTCCGGGTAACTGGCCAGGAAACAGAATGGACCGAGTAACAGAAAGGACCGGGTAACTGGCCAGGAAACAGAATGGACCAGGCAACAAAACCGTCGGGACAAATGGCAGGGCAACAAAACGGAACGGGTAACAGAAAGGACCGGGAAACTGGCCAGGAAACAGAACGGGCCGGGTAACTGGCCAAGCAACAAAACCGTCGGGACAAATGGCAGGGCAACAAAACGGAACGGGTAACAGAAAGGAACGGGTAACTGGCCAGGAAACACAATGCATCGGGTAACTGGCCAGGAAACAGAATGGACCGAGTAACAGAAAGGACCGGGAAACTGGCCAGGAAACAGAACGGGCCGGGTAACTGGCCAAGTAACATAACCGTCGGGACAAATGGCAGGGCAACAAAACGGAACAGGTAACAGAATGGATTGGTTAATAGAACGGTCCGGGTAACTGGCCAGGAAACAGAATGGACCGGGTAACAGAAAGGTACGGGTAACTGGCCAGGAAACAGAACAGGCCGGGTAACTGGCCAGGAAACAGAACGGGCCGGGTAACTGACCAGGCAACAGAACGGATCGGACAACAGGAACGGACCGGGCAAATGGCCAGGCAACAGGAACCGGCTGGCCAACCGGTCGGACATCCAGGCGCTTCCCTCGAGTTCCTCCGTCTCTCCCCCCTTCACACCCACAAGCCCGGAGTTAGCGTGCGTAGCCCTGTAACCGGGCCTCTTAAGCTAGTCTATAATAAATTTTCGTAAAACGTCACGCTCCTTTCTGACGCTCGCTGCATCCCGCTCACCCAACACGGCGATCGTGCCGCGTCCGTACGGGATGGGTATAGCGGATCGATCGCAGGGGTGCTGCACACCGTCCCCATACATGGCACGTTCAGCGCAAAGCGAGAAACGTGTGCAGCACCACTGCCCACCCACTTGGGTGGGACGATCGGCTCCAGGTTGTACAGTATCAAACGAACGTGTAGCGCACCCGTTTCTTTGCAGATCGCATTTATTCGCCGCTTTCGGTATGGGATTGCGCTCAATTCCAGCCTTTTGCCATTTGTTCGTGCAGTACTGTCTGCGCTCGGTTCGGTACACGAGTGCGCCCGAGCGTGAAACCGTCTCAGCCAATCACAGCATTTCATTCGCTGACCGTCGACCAGCGTACATCGCTCATCCAAGCGCGCACCGGAGCTTGATGTGTGAACGGGTCGGGGTGGGTGAGTGGTATGGGTGGGACGGGGTTGGGTGAGTGAACGGGACGGGGTGGGTGGTAGAATGCGCCCGCTTTTAGAGCGCGCACGCACTCGGCTCTATCTTCTTCATTTGTGATCCGATTTTGATCCGGTTTTCTGCCAAATACTTGGTTCGATGCGGGGAACACAATTGTTTGATAACACGCTAAGTGTTTCATATAAAAGTTCCATGAAAAGTTCGAAAAATATGTTACAGCACTTTCATACCGGTTTGGTTCGTAAGCACCATGTTTTACGGGCCAGGCGCATGTCTTTCTAAAATAAAAAAAATCACTTCACTTAAGTAAGTTAAAATACTTGGTGCGGGGGCTTCGATAACGATTGCTGCCGATGATTTATCGTGCTTTTCATTCGTTTTATTACATTTTAAATCATTAATTTGTATTTGCGATGCTTAAGGTCATCGATAGCTTAAGCACATCGCTAATCCAAGCGCGCACCGTACCTTGATGTGTGATTGGATCGGGGTGGGTGAGTGATATGGGTGGGATGGGTGGGATGTGTAGGGAGAGTGAACGGGACGGGGTGGGTGGTAGAATGCGCGCGCTTTTAGAGCGCGCACGCACTGGGCTCTATCTTCTTCATTTATGATCCGATTTTGATCCGGTTTTCGGCCAAATGCTTGATTTGATGCGGGGAACACAATTGTTTGATAACACGCTAAGTGTTTCATATAAAAGTTCCATGAAAAGTTCGAAAAATGTGTTAAAGCACTTTCATACCGTTTTGGTTCGTAAGCACCATGTTTTACGGGCCAGGCGCATGTTTTTTTGTAAAATAAAAAAATCACTTCACTTAAGTAAGTTAAAATACTTTATATAACTTTAGCGTAATATAAAGTTATACTTTATACATATGTGTGTTATTTAAAGTATGTATTATATACTTTAGTTATACTTTATATAATTAGCGCACACACGGACAGTGGTGCTATACCCGCCCGTCTCTCTATGGATGGATCGTGTTCAAAGCGGCAAATAGGTGTAGCTGTATGCGGCTGTGTGTGCAATCCCGAAACGATCGCTCTTACATTCTTATTCTCTCTCCGGCGAGAGTGCTCCGGTGCTTGCGTTCGCTCCCTCATCGCTACCGCTGTGCTAAACTATGCGCGCAATCAGATGATTTCCAATCAATGCAATGTTTTGTCAAACAATAGTGCAACTAACTTTATTATTTGCATTACTTGAATGGTTTATTACACAATCTCTCCCTGAGCAAATCCTTCCGATGGGTCGCATGTGTTTGTGCGTATTTGAGTTTTTTTCGCCAGGACACAAAGCAAACACACGCGGGTATGAATGTGTAAATAACTGCATGATTATTTGCGCTATTTTAATGGATATTACAAAACAGAAATCCACACACAGAAACGCCAGTATCAAGCGATCCCTACGACCCCGCAACACTTTCCTGGGGTGCGTGTGCCTGTGCACGCATGTGTGTGCTGCGATTGATGAGAGGATCATTAATATTCCATAACATGATCAATGTTTCATACGATGGTACGAACGCAAAGCGCATGTTTTTATACAATTACAAACACAACTTAAGTTGAGTATAAAATGTCACATTATTTTATATCACACTACATAATGGTGTACGGGGTTCGATAACGATTGTGGGTAATGTTTTATTGTTCTTTGCATTTGCTTTTGTTTACATTTTAATACATTAATTTGGATTTGCGGTGCGTAAGGTGTGTATGGGCCGGCTAACCGGCAAGGAGAGGGGACAAATCGCCAGGCAACAGAATGGACCGGGTAACTGCCCAGGCAAGTGAATGGATCAGTTAACAGAACGGCCCGGGTAACTGGCCAGGAAACAGAATGGACCGAGTAACAGAAAGGACCGGGTAACTGGCCAGGAAACAGAATGGAACGGGTAACAGAAAGGACCGGGTAACTGGCCAGGAAACAGAACAGGCCGGGTAACTGACCAGGCAACAGAACGGATCGGACAACAGGAACGGACCGGGAAAATGGCCCGGCAACCGGAACGGACTGGCCAACGGTTCAACAAAGGGTAACTGGCCAGGAAACAGAATGGACCGGGTAACAGAAAGGAACGGGTAACTACCCGGGCAACAGAATGGATCGGGTAGCAGAAAGGACCGGTAACTGGCCAGAAAACAGAACGGGCCGGGTAACTGGCCAAGTAACATAACCGTCGGGACAAATGGCAGGGCAACAAAACGGAACAGGTAACAGAATGGATCGGTTAATAGAACGGTCCGGGTAACTGGCCAGGAAACAGAATGGACCGGGTAACAGAACGGTACGGGTAACTGGCCAGGAAACTGACCAGGCAATAGAACGGGCCGGGTAACTGGCCAAGCAACATAACCGTCGGGACAAATGGCAGGGCAACAAAACGGAGCGGTTAACAGAACGGTCCGGGTAACAGAACGGTCCGGGTAACAGAACGGTCCGGGTAACTGGCCAGGAAACAGAATGGACCGAGTAACAGAAAGGACCGGGTAACTGGCCAGGAAACAGAATGGACCAGGCAACAAAACCGTCGGGACAAATGGCAGGGCAACAAAACGGAACGGGTAACAGAAAGGACCGGGAAACTGGCCAGGAAACAGAACGGGCCGGGTAACTGGCCAAGCAACAAAACCGTCGGGACAAATGGCAGGGCAACAAAACGGAACGGGTAACAGAAAGGAACGGGTAACTGGCCAGGAAACACAATGCATCGGGTAACTGGCCAGGAAACAGAATGGACCGAGTAACAGAAAGGACCGGGAAACTGGCCAGGAAACAGAACGGGCCGGGTAACTGGCCAAGTAACATAACCGTCGGGACAAATGGCAGGGCAACAAAACGGAACAGGTAACAGAATGGATTGGTTAATAGAACGGTCCGGGTAACTGGCCAGGAAACAGAATGGACCGGGTAACAGAAAGGTACGGGTAACTGGCCAGGAAACAGAACAGGCCGGGTAACTGGCCAGGAAACAGAACGGGCCGGGTAACTGACCAGGCAACAGAACGGATCGGACAACAGGAACGGACCGGGCAAATGGCCAGGCAACAGGAACCGGCTGGCCAACCGGTCGGACATCCAGGCGCTTCCCTCGAGTTCCTCCGTCTCTCCCCCCTTCACACCCACAAGCCCGGAGTTAGCGTGCGTAGCCCTGTAACCGGGCCTCTTAAGCTAGTCCGATATGCTATAAAAGATCGTAAAGGTCTCGCCTTTACTTGTTTGGCGCGGACGCCCTTTCATCATTCCTTGGTAAAGCCCTCCCCGAAGCGACACGGGGAAACATTAGCGCTGTAATGAACACCACTCACGCAATAAATCAACAGCTGACGGTGTGCCGCCCTTCGAGGAAGGATTCATTTGAATGGAATCATCTGCTTACCTGGTGCCTTACGTCTCTCGCTACCAGCAGCATACCGGAGCAAGGGTTTGAACACTGCACTAATTAAGCGTTAAATCGAACCAATTGATGGAAGCGTGCGAACCTCATTGACCACCACTGGCGTGGTGGTAGCACAATCGACACACAAATAAGCCTAAAATCATACCACAGATCTCGCCACCTACGCCGGTATCAGAGAAACCGCAATTGGCAATTGTTACGCATCGGATCACTCCCCGCATAGGTGGGGTGGTCCTTGTATGTGGGGGAGGATTTTTTAATTAAAGGTTGAGCTCCTGAAGGTAAACAAGAATACTGGTTCGTAGCACACACACTGTATGCAGTACTTTAAGGTACATAATTGCTTAACACGATTTAAGGCGAAAATTCGTGGAATGGAAAAATTGAATGGAAAATCATGGATCTTGGTTGCTGCGGCGTATTTCGCAAAAAAACTTTCACACGTAAAGCTATTCCTTTATTCTAAATACATTTTTCTTCATTCATGGGATAAAAAATAAACACCCTATGCGTTCGCAACCGAATACAGTGAAAAGCAATTCAAGACTCTGGCGCTTTCAATAAAGTGTGGGGCCCTCACAACGTATATCCTCGGTTCCATGTGATTGCGCATGAAGTGTATTCTGTGTCGGTGTAAACCACGTATCGGGACCACCCACGTGTGTGTGTGTAACCCATAGTGAATTATGTATGAATGAAAAAAGCTATGTTCATAAGTCCACGAAAAGAACGGAAGGAGATACAAAAAACCGCCGTAAGGATATTAATTATTTAAAACAGTGTTTACTGGCTGGTAGGTTCAAAAGTGGACCATGGAACATGGATTTGTGATGAGTTCAATTGCGTTAATAAATCGTGTTATCGCTAAGTGGTTCCTTAAAATTGAGTAGTACAATCATTTTAATTGATAAGCAAGCGGAAAGTCTAGTCTAGGAAGCAGAAAAGAAAAATTTATTCCTTGTTTGCGTTATGACGTTGTATACTTTAGAAGATACACTTTTGAAGCATAAACCATTCATGCTATATGCGTAAACATATCTATGTCTTGCTAGGGCTCGGCCCGCACATACTATAAAATGAACGAAGTTTTGCTTTTGGCAAATCCTTCATTCATCCAAACACGACATTAGGTTAGCTCTCTTCGCGATCAGAGCCTTTCATTTCCGCTGGCGGACGTCGTGGATTACGCAGAACATTGCCCGAAGCATCGTACAGAACCGCAATTCGGAAATCAAGTTCCTATCTTGACAAACAGCAGCTGCATGTTTCAACCTCTCGTCTACTAACCACTCCTACCCACCGGAGACTGTACGTGTTCTGTAAACCATCAGCATGACTTTGTCTCAGGCGGAAATGCATGTAAATTGTTGCGCAGTTTATACATAATTTAACATCGTACGACGGTGCAAGTTCAGTTTTAGATGGCTGCCTCTTCTCGCTCCTCGTATACCGTCTGTTGAGACTGGTGACGTTAACATTTTGGTAGTCTGTCAAGCAGATTGCATAGTTTGAGGTGGATCTATCAAAAGTAAACAGTGCGCGTAACCATCCGCCTACAGCTCTGCAATTTGCATTACAAAACTCTCGTTTGCCCTTTTAGGAACATCATCCTGTGTAGGTTTGATTCATTTCCAAAAAAGAAATGTTAGAAAACTGATTATTAATATACTAACAGTTCATAACAACTTAGGGAAAAGCAAATTAAACTTTTGTTGGTTCAAATTTTAAACCAGCACAAAACATCTTCTTGACGGTTGTGGCCACCTTCGAAGCGTCACTAACCACAACAACCATTTGCAGCATGTGGCATGATGAGGCATGACTTTTTTCACAACTTTCGTTTCACCGTTTGTTGACATTTGTCCTCGCAAATATGTCCCGCACGGATCAAAGCCATAATAACATGACGACCATATAAAGCTGGATGAAATAGGTCGGTGTCGTAACCTAAAGGGACATGTTAATCCACTGGGAATATCATATCATATCGTGCTGCCTGCCTATGTCGCGATAACGGAGCAACGAAATATGGGGAAAGTATTTAAAGTGAGGAAAAAAAAAGACAAGGTCAAAAGCGCCAATGTGTTGAGCGAAACGCACAACGCATTTAACTCAAACACAATTAAATGGTCTTTTCACCTGGTCGTGTGCTGGTTCGTATGTGTACGGAACGTTGATGTTGTGTTGTTTTATGAAAACTTTTGCTACAGGTTATATCCCCGACGTTTGACACAGAACACATATTTTTATACGACAAAAAATAATTGGAGGGCTCTCATATGTCTCGTTAGACTCTACGGCTGCAGTAAATTTAAATAGTCGTGCGATATAAAGGAGAGCTAATTAAAAATTTAATTTCAGTCTGGCAGTTTCAGTAACGTAATGTGGCATGTAATGCTAAAGCGTCGCAAGTGTGTTTTCAAACTGAACTTAATTTTCAATAAATTTTTAATGAGCTTTTTACATAAAGTCTCGATCATATTACGGGAAGTATTCCTTCAGCGATTATACTATTATCAACTTCAAATTTATTATGGTTGCAAGCACGTGGGTTAATTATGCAGCCCCACAACACTAATTTCCTCTTCTTCGCTAGATTTCATCGAAGCTGGCATGTTGGTTCCGCCATCATAGAGGACTAGATTGAAAATGTTTACCTCTGTTTACTGTTTTGCAAATGGGGGCTCCTACATAATTTAAAACTTTTTCACTATTGTTTCACTTGCTCGTTCGCGCAAGGTTCGTTCGTTTGGTTCGTCACGAAGCGCAAAACCTCATCCCGGTAAATAGCATCCTATTATCTGCGGCATATTCAAAACAACCAACAAGCGCACCAGTCAACCAGGCGAAACGAAGAGAAATTATTGGGGGGTTTCCAGTGAAAAGGATGGAACGGATTTTTGTTTTCTATACGTTACCCCATTTTCGCTGGCGTTACGCTGCGTGGTACGCGTATACGCGTTTCAGCCATTAGCGTCTGTAAAAATGTAATCGCCGAGCTACTGAGAACCACTCGTTCGAAACTCCTCCGTGACATTTGAAGCCATTTTCAAACCCCGTTTCCTTTTCTGTTCCATTTTTCCAACCCCAAAATGGACCAAAGTTTTACGAAAAATGTGATTCATTTTGTTTCCTTTTCGCGAATGTTTGGTGTAATTATGAAATTTTCATTCGTCACTTCTATTTTCGGCAACAAAGGGGCAGAAATGTTAATTTTTAAGCACAAAGCAACAATGGAGGTAGCATTAGGTGTGATGTCTTGTACCAAGCGAATTGGGTGGCCAAAACAATGCGTGTGGCAAGCGTAACTTGGCACGTTATGTGGTGCGTTAATCATTTTCATCAATTTATGGATAAACGGAAAACTTTCGTGCAAGTAATAAGACGTGCGGAAAATGGAAATGAAAGCCTTGAAATAATTGTAAGCATTAAAGTATAGGGCGAGAGCTTAAATAGTAGAGAAGTTAATTTATTTTTCAACGATTTTTCTTTGTTGAAATCGGATTCTTTTTTTTTCGAAAGGAAAATCCTCACAAAATATGTATGAAATGAAAATGTTTGCATTAATATTTCTCAATGTAAACCTCTTTGGACGAGTAATTTGGATAGCAACAGGACATTTTGAACCGTTGTTTAGTTGCAAAACCTGCCATTTTCGGCACTGTTGGTGGTATTTCATATTGAAATTCCACTCACGAATTGGATTGGAAAGCATAGCGAAATAGCACCCACAAGCCTTTTGAACCAAGCAATGCACCGTGCAATGCAGAATGAGCTCTCCATCTGCAAACGCACATTCATACCCAAACCCGCATGCGAATTTTGTACATGCGAACATTCTCGCACATCACACTGCGAACATTGATTACAGGTGTGAATTTAGAAATACTTATAGTTGAATTTAAATCTTTTTGTCATAATTTCGACTTCATTTTGTCTGTATTGAAGAGTGTGCGACAAATTAAAGTCACTAAGCATTAAAAAAAATCTACATACACGTGTAAATTCAACAAGCCAGGCTGATTGAGATCCCTCAACGGCACCTGCCAGAGGAGCGTATTCCGCGACTGTCTGTTTGCTAGCGGCGAATTACTATACCTTCCTGCCGTGGGGTTCAGTCATGTTGGTGGAAAAGCATTCACACTCAGGTCCATAAGCTCACCGCTGAGGGTGGTCGCTGTTCAACCTTGCCCAAAATTACCATCAACCGTAACGGTAATGGTATGCAACATTTCAAAAATAAATTACCAATCAATCGGTATCACAAACGAGGAGGAAATTTAAATCGCAGTACACCGTACACGTAGAGCAGGAACCCTAAACTGAGGCCGTCCAAAACAGGCCAATTATGAATTACCTTCCAGCGTCCGGTATTCGCGGTATTCGATTAATTTCCGCTAGATGGCATCAAATCCTATCACGTTACACGGTGGGGCTATTGCGAAGGTTCGTTCGGTTGCCTTTCCAGACTTCGCATAAAACATCAGTTAAGCCGCTCCTGGAACGATGCTTAAAAAGAGACGAAAAGGCTTACAGAGTACAGAAATGGACAGCATGACAAACTTAGCCGCATCGGTAAGGTTCGTATTACGCTGTCTGAGGGTTTAGGTGCCATTTTTTCAATGAAATTTGATGGAAATATCAACAAAAGAACGGCAAGGGATGAATGGTGCACCCGAAAAGAAAAAAAAGATGATGTAACGAGTAAATAGGGCGTTCGATTCAGTTTACTCACGTTACAACCCTTTTTTTCAGAAGCATTTCGGTGTATTATTAGCGACAAAAAAGAACTCAGATGTTTGGAATTTAAGAAATGAATAACCTTTCGTACCTTCATCTTTATTAGCCCAAAAGTAGCCAAAAACAAGTAATTTTATATTTAATCATTGCATCAATAGTAGGATTATAAATATGAGATAACATCCCAATCTGCCTCAATACCATCATGCAGTAGGAAATTCCAAGCAGCCTGCAACTGATCGTGATCCTAAGCAATTGAGCCGCAATACCCACGTTGTATTTGCGTCCTTTATTAAAGTTGATGCCCTTGAAAGTCAACATGAAGGGCCCAGACTGTTGCCGAAGCGAAAGTCTGTCGGGACGAACTTGAACTTGTCATCGGACGATGTTTGAGACTTACTTCCATCCTTCCGTGCCTCCGTGATTCAGCGTCTAGCCACTTCTCCAGGATATTCCCACCTCGCTAGTGGGAACACTTGTTGCATGCACTAGACACGCACAGAAGGGGAAGTTTGAAGTCTCACAAATTCGAGCGACACGAACGACACTCAATGGTACCCCGTGCAGCCCTTTTCTCCTTTACGAACTGAAGAGGTGAGTCTGCGCATTGCTGATGCGAGTAGAATTCCTAAGGAGAATTCATTCAACTACGAATTCTGATGGTTGACGAAAGTGGGCCTGTCTCAAAACCCTTACCCAAATATTCTTCAATGAATATTTACCTTTACCATCCATGTGAAATTGGTTACGAACATCGACATCGTATAAATTTACCAACGAGCCGTTACGTAGCTCCCGCAGTATGTGGGAGCTTTATCCCACGTTCTGCTTCACTAAAGTATCGTCCTGGGACAGGGTCTTCGAAAATGAGAACACCTGCTGACGCAAATGTCCGGTTAAGTCCGAAACCAGATAACAGACTGATCAAGCTGCGGATTGTTCATGCTGATTAGTTGGGGACTAAAGACTACACAGTGCAGGGTCAAAGTGAACATATCCCATAAGGCTGAACGGAAGAGTGTAGACATAAAAATAACACTTCATAAAAATAATACTCGCCCAATCGTACGACGTTAATTCACTGTAAAACACTGAAAGGCAAAATTATATAGCTTTAATGAAACGTGTTTCCCTTCCGTGCAAGGCGATGACCGTATTAATGGCAGCACTCATTCCTCAGGCGCATAATCCGCGAGTGCTATAAACGTTTTGAAACGCATTTTATTAGTTTAACGTGAGACATGAGACAAGATAGGGCCAATCTAATAATAAAAAAAACTATACTTTATTCTCTCTGACACTGGCACTTGACCTTTTGCATCTACCGGAAAGGTGTTCACATTATTCATTTTCTTCCAAGTACACTTATTGAAATTATGTGCGGTTGTCTTTTGAAAACTGTGCTTCAGCAAGCAAAATGCGATGGCTGTCTCGATTGAGTTGAGAAAAGGCAAACTGAACGGATCACTTGGTGCTAAAGCGCTCCACCAACGCACAAAGAATTTCTGCAGCACATGGAAGAAGCACAATCCATAACACACTCAAGATAAGATGAAACCGGCTGGATTGAGCACGCTGAATGCATATTAAAATATCCAATTACCATAACTGTGTATGACAGGCGGGCGCAAGGCGAATTGCTTAAGTACCGGTGGCTTTAAAGGAAAAACTGAAACAAACCATGCGCACACAAAGAAGACTGCATGGACGAATGAGTAAAAATATGGACCTTCCTGCACACCGGTTTTGATTTTAAGACAGATTTCCAAACGGATCTTCCGGTCCCTTGCGGTACAAGTTGGCGTACTCCATCCGTTTGCTATGCTGCTGACAGAAATCGTAGTCGAAGTCAAACGACAGTGGTTGAGTTGTGTTTGGATGGCCATAAAGCTGAACGCTTCCGATGGTAACGTTAAGCGTAGCACCTGCGGCACAAGCCACCTGCTGGGCTTCCTCAGGCGAGGTAACATTCGCTTTGACGCTTATTGCGACACGATCGTCTAGATCGACACCAAAGTCTAACCGGAAACCAGGCTGAAAAAGAACGCGACCCGTCATTGAGCATTTCCATCGACGAATGTTACAATCGAACGCTCCGACCAGGTGGAGTGGTTTCAGGCGGGAAAGCTCTGCTGTCAGCGGTACCGAAGTTCCATTAGCAAGATCAACCAATTCTTCAACGATATCGCGCATCGGAACGATAAATCCCGGTCGCAAAAACATCGGCAAATCGGACTCAACCACCGCGTACTGCAGCACATCATTACCCGGCATCTTTTGACCGCCCCAGAGCTCGTAGAACGTGTCCGGGAAGTAAATAGCCATCTGGGTCATTTGGGGCAATAGAACGGGGGCTATCAACAGTGCCTCGCCAAGCATGAATTGTTCCCACAGATCCATGGTGTAGTTGTAGGCTTCCTCGTAGTGGTAAAACATTGGCCGTAGATAGGGTGCGTTCTCCAGCAGCACGGTGTTCACATACTCGAGCAGGGAAAAACGTTTACGAATAACGGCATGCATTACGCGTCGTCCAAAGTGGCTGAACTTATTCGGTGTCCGATCGGCTGTAACGCGAAACAGTGGTAATAGTGAGGCAAATTGGTACCACCGGATGCAGAGCTCCTCGGAAACATTGGCATTTCCAAGCGGTGCATTTCCACAAACCGGAGTCCCGGTGAAGCTAACACCTACTACCGAGAGACCTATGCAACGATCGACTTCACTACGCAGTGATATCCAGCTGGAGGAGATGTTCGAAGGCAGTATTGCCGCTCGACTACGAACATCGTAAGCTCCAGTCACAACGAAAGCATTCGATGAAGCAATCTTCTTCTGCACGACATCAAGTGCGTGGACTCCGATTAGGTTATGTTCGGCAAGCGCTAACTGCAGACTGTCCGAGAGCAACGTATTCCAGGGCAACAAGTTCGTCAAGGTGTCATTCAACTGATCCGGTTGATAGACCAGCTGCTTCAGGCGGGGTAGCGAATTGTTCCGTTCATCCCGTGGACTAGCTTCCTCCAGCACGTACCCATCCGCCCCTAAGTTGACCACCTTCTCCCACTGCATGTCCATCCATTCGGTGAGGTTAGCCAAGCGACTCGTTCGCCAGTCCACATAGACAGCAGTACGGTTTCTTACACGGCCTTGATAAGCAAGCTGATTCCCTGCGTGACGCAGTAGGATGCCTTTTTCACGCGCATCAATAAAGGTTGGATTTCCTCCATATCCTACAGTGAGCACAAGCGAAGGGACAAACTTCTTGCCGGCGTCTCTCAACAGCTGCAACATCGTCTCGACGGCTTTGTCGATTGTCATCGTGTCGGAGATCCAGAACATATCGTTGTGTAGACAGTGTGAATCAAACATGACGGTGTCGTTGAGCAGGAGCTCCAAATTCTGACGCACCGTAGTAAGGTTGCGTTTCACGGACTGGTCACAAACGTGCACTCCGTACGCCCAGAAGGGTGGAGTATACTGGTTATCCAGGATGGCCTTCGATTGTCGATACAACATGGCGGGAGTGGGTCCGGGCAAAAACTGAAGATCGAAACTCTCTCCAAGCTGTGCTCGTACTATGATGAGGCGGGATCCCACAATTTCCACCTCCGTAAGTCCGGGCGTGTTGAACATTAGTCCATTAAATTGTTTCAGCTTCAAGTCTAGAATGACGACAGCTGATTACAACACAACAGGATACTAATATTGGGCATAAATCAACTTACTGTAACCCATGAGAATAGGAACTGCGCAGGTGTTCTGATTGTTCAATAGCAAATATTTGGTACCGGGCTCGATATAGGCACGACCCAATCCAAACAAAATGTCTGCTCCTAGATGTAGTGTCCATTCTATGAAGTTGTCCGTCACCACCAGTGGACCACGCGCAGTGGAAAAGATCACTTCCTGATCGATCTTGCGTTTCACTTCAATGAAGAAAGTAGGACTGTAGATTTGCACCTGGTGATCGACCGTTTCTAGCTTCGTCAAAGTACTAATGGACAGTGGAGGTTGTTCGTTTGCATCTATCTTTGATAGTAAGAACCTGAAACGTCCTCCAGTATCTTCCGTAACGCTGACATCGAATCGAACCTCCTGTAGGGGCGACTTCTCATAAGGAGTTATCGGTCTGTAAGGGGTTAAAATGGCTGGCTCGCCCGTAGTCCAATCACTCCCGATGATATACTGATGCTCCGAAGGTAGTGAGTGGTAACAGGTGGCCAAACTGGTATAGCAACAACCCAGCAAGTGACACTCGCTTTGTGTCACGTTGTGTGGATATCCGCAAGGAATGTGGTAGAGTGTCGGATGACCGCATGTACCGATGATGTCGCGCTTGTTACCGTGCCCAATTTCCTTCGAGAAGAAAAACAGATACGCAAATGCTGGTATTACGACACTGGCCAAACCAAGCACGACGAATAGGCGTATCGTCTTGTTCAGTAGTAGAATGTGAATGAAAGCAGGTCCTAGAAGATACAAAACGTAAATCAAATAGTGTTGATCGACACGACGTCACACTCGAGCTCACTTTTATCGAATTCCGGAATCACGGTGGTATCGTAGCGCATTTCTGTGGAAAAATCGTTACCATTACCGTACTGGTGTGGTGTTTTGGGACTGTTTCTCTGCTGGTGACGAAACATGGCTAAAGTGTTATTCGCGAACCGGATTAGTCGAAAGTTTGTGCGCGTGCGCTCAAACGTCTTTATCAATCAAAGTGAAATTTTCTTCCGACAGGCAGGCGGTAATAAACTGACACTAACTGCGGTGATTGGCCATTAATTACTCTCGTCAATATGTGATGGTCGTTTGATGGCAAGGCAAACCGACTTCAATGATAAGAATTTATCAGGGCGGAAACATCGGTGATAAGGTGACGTAGTGGAACAACTCGGTGTGATGGTGTGGGAGTGACTGATTAAAGATGCCTCATTTTTTATTAGTGTAGATATGCAATTGGCAAAGTTGCAGTACGAACCCCATTGTACGGATCCAGTTGGTATGATGATACTAGACATTCCAGATGTCCAGATGTGCAGGTAATTTTCTGTTGATTTAGAAACATAGAATTCAAAATCAAATAACATCGAATTCTTCAAAATGTCACAGTTATAGCAAACCAGTACATTTTAAATGCTCAGCTAAGGGGAATGCTCCCACTATGATGGTTTATCATTTGTGGAGTAGTTTAAAGGAGCCAGTATTATTTGAATCCATTAGTTTTACCAATTATTGCTCCCGTACCAATATGGCGGGAATGCATTGAGATCTCATGATCCAACCTTTTGTTCGGTGTCAAATGTAGCCTGGTACGGATATGGCGAGTGTGAGTGACAGAGCGCATTAGATGAATGTGGCATTATACGGTACAGGTAGTGGTGTTGGTGAGCACGATTGCACTCCTCACTACGCGCTCAGAGCCCTCGGTGGAAATGAGAAAAAATATTTTCCATCGCGAAAGTCGCGCCGTGTTAGTTGAAAGAAAAACTCCGCGATCGGATCCAATCGGTGCAGCAAAAGACGGCAGTCGTATGCAAATCTCCATTGGACGCGCGTTTTCTATCGCAGAGTGTTGAAGTTTGGAAAGAAGGTGATTTAATACGCGACATAATTGAAGTGAATTAGTGAGAAAAATGTTATAACGCCAAATGGGCCAAGGGAAGTAGAAGGTACAACGCGCGGCCAAGAAAATGCTAATCCGAAAGGTGGTACCAGCACGAAAGCAGAACCTGATCTGATTTCACGTGATTGAATGATTGCGGCAATCTAAATCGCCCTGGGAAGAAATCAACATAAAAGTGAGAATAGTGGTACGAGAAAGTACGAAATCAGGCGCCGCACCAGTCGAACGGGGTAGAGCCCGTCATAACATCCCATTCTGACTGCTTGCTTTGACGACCTTCGCAATTGTGATGGGTTGATTATTGCTATCTGCAAGGCATTCTGGCCGATAGAGCCCGTTTAGCATCAATGAGAAGTGTGTGGAAATCGATTAGAATCGATTGCAAAACATCGCCAGTGCTACGACCCATCTGTTATTTTTTCCCTCGTTCAGTGTCGTTTGACGGTGAGACGCCATTTTAGAATTGATATTTATAAAGAAAAAAACAGTTTCAGCTGCATGCCGTGTGTACCGTGCGTATGCGAAAGGTACGTGTGTGCGTACGCGCTCGTGTGTGTGTGTGCTGCTCTGGTGCATTTTACAATGAAGTGAAGAGTATATTGAATCAAAATATGGTCATTTGTGCACGTTAACTGGTCCATTCGCTAAATAAGTTCTATAAAAGTGAGTCACTGCTGCGAATTGCCCAAAAGCGCATAATTGGATGCAGTTATTCGGGTGAAAGTGTTGTGTGGCAAAAAAACGCAAGGAAGAAGATTGGCGAGTGAGCGAGAAAGATGAGGCAACACGCAGCACAGTGGGGTCGTTCGCTCTTGCGCTTGGTGCGCTAGTGTGTGTGAGATAGAATCCCGCTGAAGTTTTGCAGCGTGTGCGTGGGTCGTGTGTCAAACTGGTGGTTTGTTTTGTTTCGCAACATTCGAAGAATGCGTGTATTCTAATGCCACGAAGTGGATAATTGCAAGAGAATAGAAAAGTGACCAGAATAAAGTGTTATGTTTCTGTGCGTGCTAGTCGACGGTAGAATGGTTGCTGTAGAATGCCAGACGAGACGGGCAGCTGTCAAATACGTTCGCCATATTTTACGCAGTGAGATTTCGATGTAGCTGCACCATCTGTAGTGTGTTTTCGCTAGGCGTGGATCTTAAGCGTGTTTTGGATAGAATGTTACTTTGAGCGATCGAGATACGTAAGCGCTCCGCTGCCAGGCTGGTTATGTTTTGATCGTTGACAAGTGGTACTTGTTGTGTTGTCATCGTTCGTGCGCGTGTGTTGGTTGAACATATCGGTCAAAACAGGCGCCTTCTAATTCTTCCACTACTACTACACAACAAGTGTGCTGAAACGAGTTGTGATTGTGTGTGTTGGCACAGACTTATGTTTCCATGCGGGTAGGTTTATGTTTTTTTCTTTCGCTGATAAACTTGTACCATAAACATACGCGCCAATGATTGTGTGTTTAGTTTTTGGATATCTTCAATGAAAAGTTAAATAGAACTCTGTAAACAACTCAGTTTTGTGTTGGGAAGCGAAAGTAAGTTATTAGTTAACTAAACGCTTAAAATTCTTTCATCGCTAGCATTTCTGATACGTGTCATCATTCCACACGATTCCATTACTGTTATGACCCAAATATTTAACCACCGGTTTCACTTGAACAGAAGTTTGGAATGGCATTTATACTGGTTTTGGTCGTATGTGGATGTACATTTGCGCATTAGCATACAGAAATAGAGAAAAACATCCATTGGCCGTAGACGTGGTTTGAGGGTGCGTTGACCTAAAAAATTCAACTCAAAGTTAAGTACCGTCCCCTAAACGGATGAGGCTAAAATTATTTTAATCGTGCATTTAATTATTTCGGGCTGTACATTTTATTTGAATTGGTTACGTCAAATAAGAAAGGATAGCGATAAAACGAAATGGAATACATGTGCTTTGCAATCAGCTGCGAGACAGGAGCACCAGTGGACTACGTGACGTAATCCAAGGACGAACTCTCATGACCTGCAATGCATCCTTGTGTTCTTCGACCTTGAACACACCTCCAACCTTTCTCGCCCGTTTATGCACTTTTCGTCCTTCGTCGAGGAGATGATTTATGATAACGCCTCGGTATCCTCGGTCCCTTTTAAGCCGCGGCGAAAGCTGAAAGGGTCCTTTTTTCTGTCTGTCTGGCTACCTGCCAAAATGGGACGCATAGGGCATTCCTTCGGTTGAAATTTATGTCTTTGGACAGAATGGAAATGTTTCAAAATGCTTCAAACCAGACAACCATTTCTTTAGGAAACACGTTCCATTGAGAAAGACTCGTTAAAGATTACATGTTGTCGTAACAAGCAGATCGGATTGTAATTCATTTGTAATAATAATAGGTGTTCGTACACACATATTGGCCAATTGGTGGATTCGATGGATTTATTGGATTGTTAAACGCTTGCATAATAAAGGAAATTGTTGTATTTATATTTTATAAAGTAACCGTATTTTTCTCTCCGTTTTAGGAACAAAAAGTCATCATTACTAGAAGCTGGACCCTGGTAAAGTCTTATGAGTAAACAGTGGAGAAAATAAGTGTAGAAATTGTTCTTTATGGTGGTTGGAGAATAGTTGTGTTTGGTCTCCAACGGCTAGCCGCTGCCCTGAAGCAAAATGACCATCGTGAAAAGCAATACAACAGACGCCACAAACCCTGCGGACAACGCGAAATCACCTCTATCCTCATCATCATCGTCCTCCTCATCTTCCGACTCAGACGATGGTTCCGATTCGTCCAGTGATTCCGATTCTTCCTCGGCATCTACGAGCAAGACGAGCAGTAAGCAGAGCAGTGGAGGAGGTGTCCCACCAGAAAAGCTCCAACAGTTTAGTGTTATGAGGTATTGTGTACAACACGCGTATTACAATTGAGCCAGCCAATTATAAAAATTATTCCCGTTCTGTTTCACAGTTCCGATAGTGCCGGACTTCGAATGAAAATAGCTATTCCTCGAAGCCAGTCCAATGCGACACCAACGCCTTCACCAACGTCGCTAGGATCCAACCAGCAGCAGCTGATGCAACAAGATCTTCCGTCACCGTCTGCAGCTGATCGAAGAGGGAAAAATGTAGAAAATCCCCCAAGCGAAGGATCTGCAGCAACGTCCGCGCAACAGCTGCCACTTACCGGAGCCACTGGCAGCACGAGCGATTCCTTCAAGCAGGGCAATGCAAAAAAAGGATCCAACCCTAATGGGAAGAGTGCCATGGTGGAGGGTTCAAGCCAAGGAAGAACGTCGTCCACCCAACAAGTGTCTGGCGAAGGTCGTAAAACAATGACAACAGCGGCAGCGCTAAAGCAAGGTAGAATGTCTGATAACAGGGTACACGAGCGAGCAAGAACATCGCATACAAAGTCCAACAAACGTTCCTCCTCGGGAAATGGGAGTAGTGCGAGTCGGACGAAGAAAAGTGTTAGCGAAAGTGATTCCAGTTCACCCAGCTCGTCCTTCTCATCCTGCACGAGTAACAGCGATAGCGATTCGAGTAGCACCGCTGGTGACAATAGCAATCATAATCCAAGCGATAAATCTAAGCCAACGACAGGTCGAACGGCCACCAACGCAAGGACGACGACGGCAACGGCTGGAAATGTCATCGGCGCTGGCAAAAAGCAAAAAATTCTCAAACGAAAAAAGGTATGTCATTGTTGTATCCTGGAAGTATTTGTATTTTATTCACGATATAGCCTTTGTATGTACTGAATCGAGTAGTGTGAACCAAACAGAAAATGATGTTGTAATGTTTAAACATGACACGTAGTTTAATCTTTCGCAAATATGTAGGTAACACGGTTTTTTGTGTATTTTCTTCTGTCCGCACTTGTAACCGTAACAAGTGAATAATGAACACATGGTTCGATGCATGCGGCTTTACTCGTGATTATTTAACTACCAGAATGCTTTAAAATCTCCAATTCACCATCTTTTGCGATGAAAGTATGTTTTCTCTACCGAGTTGCTGAGTTTTTCCGTGCTTTAGTTTTTAGTGAGGATTTTGGAATGTTCAAAAATGTATTTAATTAACAAGAGCGCTTCCCCTGCGTACACTTGAATGTATAGATTGGTTATTTTTTTGTATATAGTTTATCTCGTGCAAATAATTTGAATTAAAATGTGGAATTGTTGGTTGGAGATTTTTGTTTACTTATAATTTTACTCTATTCTTTCATTTTAGGCAAATCGGACTATTACTTCCAGCAGTAGCGATGAAGAGGACGAAGACGAAATGCCGATTGGCCGTAGTGGTAGTAAAAGTGCGAGTCGCACCAACGAATTCACTACGTCCGACTCTAGCTCTTCCGACGAGGGTGGAAAAGGGTTGTCTGCTCTACGAGCGAAAGGGAAGAGTGCGCAAACCAAGCTGCCTGGTGTACCAGCCTCCGCCAAAAGTGGTACATTGTCCAGTAAAGAAGATGGTCTTTTGACGATGGCAACATCAGGAGGGACGGGTTTGTTACTTAACAGGCCCCCGCTATCGACATCAACGCCAGCAAAACAGCACGGAGTCGTTCCGCCCTCGCTCGGTGGCGGTACATCAACGGCAGGAGGAGACGGAGGACTTACGGCTGAAGGTGGTTCGTGCTCTAGCGACAATGATCTACCGGCGCTAGTCAGTGCGGCGATCCGCCGCGTTGAAAGTGGATCCGATGCGGAAAGCATCCGTGGATTGTCCGCTCCAACGCAACAGTACACATCCAGCCTTTTGCGTGACTTTGTGGTGAAAACACAAATGCTTGGCTCTGTTGGAGGAAATGGAGCAATTGCAGGTGTCGCAGGAGGCACTGCCGCCAACAGTGCCGTAAATGCAAGTGGCATTGAAGGTGGTAATGGTGGCGCTTCGCCATCTTCCTCATCGTCATCATCATCGTCGTCGGGATCCACGTCTTCTTCGTCATCTTCATCGATGGAGGAAGGAGCAGATCCAGTGATAGGAAGTGCTGGTCCTGGACCGGGAGGTGGTGGACCATTTCAAATAGATGTTCGTAAAATTAAGACTGAATCTCCCATAATTTCAACGGCCCCGAGTACTTCCGCCGGTCGAAACGCATCACTTGTAAATGGGCTTATTGCGGGCATGAAAGCCGATGCACAGATACCAGCGGCACCTATCGTGAAACGTCGTGGACGTCCTCCAAAATCTAGTTTAACAAACGCCGCAGCTCCTGCAGTTGGCACACGACCATCAGTTTCTTCTAGATCAGTTTCCATTCCGACCGTCATTGAATCACCCGATTCAGGAATTCTTTCCACGCACAGCTCTACCGGTTCGCCTAAAACTGACAAAACTAGACCCAATTTACACCTGAGATCTAACCTGGGCACGGGAAGTTTATCCTCAACCCGTCGCAGCAAATCAGAAGTGCGTGGGGGAGATTCGCCTGGATTGAATGCCATACTACCCGCCAGTGGATCGCCATATGGTGGAAACGCGCTATCTGCTCCAACTGGTGTCGGAGGTACTAGTCGAACGTCAGCCACGGCATATTCACTTTCCTCGTGCCTAGATCGAAACACGTACGCAACCGAGCGAGTTCTTTATCCACCGCGAGGACCTAAGAAACGGGGTGTTGGTAGACCTCCTAAGAAAGATACCGCGCAGCAACAACAATCATCTTCTGGAAGGGGGTCCGTAAATGGACCGCAAGCAGGTACTGCTTCACAGTTGTCGGAAGATCGGCTTGATCCTCACTGGCAAAAGATAGATATCAGCAAAAAGTTCCATGAACCACGACTCAGCGGTTACAAAAGTGATGGTGGACATTCAACAATCTGTTGCAGCAAGCGACTCGCCTCACAAAGTGGTTACATTAGTGATTACGGTGGTGTGGGAGCTAACAGTGGGCGCAGTCGTCTTTCGGGTTACAAATCGGACTACAGTTCACGATCGAGACGTAGCTGTAGCCGTGGTGCAGGCTACCGGAGTGACTACGGAAGGGCGAAAAGCTGTGGCTATCGAAGTGACTGCAGTACACGGCACCGGAAGCAGGTTAGGCGGAAACGGCGCAAGAAAATTGGAAACCAGCAACAGCAACACGAACAACATCACAACAATAATCTCAACGATCGAAAGAATTATAACGCGTCTAGCGATGGTGGAGGAGGTGGTAGTACAAAATCGGCAAGTGTTGGTGAGTTGGAAATCATGTTCATGGCCGGACTGACACTGGGGAGTACAAGCGATGAAGATAGCAGCAGTACCAGTAGCAGCACAAGCAGCAGCAGTGCTGAAAGTCGCGAGAGCTTATTTTCGGACAATTCGGGAATTGATCGTCCAGCAGTGAGTTCGGTGGACAAAGCTAAACGAGTAACGCCTGAAAAGGGGCGAAAAGGTAGTACGAAACAGCTAGATAAACCGACAACTAAGATGCAGCGAGCACCGCGTAAACCGACACCGCCGAAAACGGTTGCCAAAGGGCGCGTGATGAAAGCTTCGGAACGATCCGGAGTTCGTGGCAGCAAAAGCATATCCACTCCAACGATCGATCGGCGAAGGAAATCTAATCATGTAAAAGACAGCAAGGAAGACGAACATTCAGATGACGATGTGGTGGATCGACGATTTGGGGATCGAGGCCGCTCCAAACCATCGCAAGCGACTGTGAAGGAACCGCCACCTCTGCCACCTAAACCATCAATTGCTGCAACGGCTTCAGTGGCTCTCAAACAAAAGTCGTCAGCAATGATAAAGAAACCGGGCACCCGAGGTCGTCCGCCGTCTGTGAAAAAACAGCCAGGAGGAACTGGCTCTGGCAGTAACACCGCATCGTCCAGTAAATCGCTCGGGAGTTTGAATGCTTTACTCGCTCCGAAGAATCGCGCCACGCTTGTGCTTCCCACGAACAACTTCGATCGAGTGTTTGCTTCAATGAGCAATAAGCAGCAGCCATCTGGATCGGCCAATGAGTCTAAATCGGCCATCTACACGTTCTCCAGCTCGACTGTGGGCTCAAAAAACGCTTTCGCGACGTTTTTACAGCGTGGCGCAGCGGAGGGTGCCTCAAAAGACGACAACGATGAAAATAGAAAGTTGATGGCGGTGAAGAAGCTTCCCCTGTCGAAGGCAAACGTGATCAAAAACTCGGAGGAGTGTAATCGCAGATTTCAAAAGTCCAGCTCTTCGTTTGCGTTAACCGTCGGTGGAGGTGTTGGTGGCATTGCCGGATCGGTTGATCTGTTGGCGCGAATTGCGGATGGAACCATACCGAAAGCGTCACCAACTAAATCGGTCTGTTCGAAACGTAGCCGCAGGAAAAGTTGTACCAGCGATCGTTTGGAGGTGATGTCGGTGAAAAGCTACGGGGTGATTGGAAGCTGCGGTAAGATCAGGCAGAGACGGTTGAGTACGATGAGCCGGTGCAGTAGCCGATCGGCTGGATCGAGACATGCTGCGGCCAGAATGAAGCGACGCAAGAAACGGTTACGTTCGATGTCTGTCGCACCAGGTGCAACGTCGGATATGCTTAACGCAGGAGGAGCTGCCAGTTCGTCGGGAGTGGATTTAAAGTTCAATGTCGAGATCGATCGGTTGAGCGAAAGTTTCAGTGGCATGTGTCGTATCATTGGTGGACCGGATGATACGGGAACCTCATCAGGTGGCCGATCGGTGAGCTCGCCAGAGGAAACGACATCGGCAAACGTTCCTTCAGTGGCAGCGCCGTCCGGCAAAGCACATCAAACGAAGCGATCGGTAAAGAAAAGGAAAGCTTCGGAACATGTTACCGACTCTCCATCAGCGACGGGTGGAGGAAATGCAATGGGAAGTGGTGGAGCCGGTGGAACAGCAGGAAATGGAGGAGGCGGAGGTGGAGGAACGGGTAAACGACGTAACAAAAAATCGGTACCAACGCAGAGTCCTGATGATCATAAGCTTCCACTGAAGAAACGCCACTACTTGCTGACACCCGGCGAGAAAGGTAACAATAGTGATAATAACAGCGGAGTGGACGAAGTTAAATCAACGGGTGGCGGAAGTGGTGGTAGTAGTGGCACTGGGCTAGGAGCTGCTGGTTCCGGTAGCGGTTCTACCAATTCTAGCTTTACCGGTAGTCACACGGTGTTGAATCCGTGTGCTTTTACCAGTGGTCGATTATCGGTCAACTCTGCGGCAGCTGGTTCGGCCGTGTCAGGAGTAGCTACCAAGGCTGTAACACCGAAAAAACGCCACCTATTGAAGTCACCTGAACCTGGTCCCGTTCCGACCGACACCGAACTACAGCTGCAGCAGATAAAATCGAGCAATTCTCCACTAACGATCGTCAACGGAGGGATCGCAGGAACAGCTGGAGATATCGGAAGTTCACCGCCCGAAGGACCAACGGTTGGAAGAAAGGGAATTGCAGAGTTCGTCACTAGTGGTAGTCCGTCCAGTGGTATTGGTCATTCTACTACCGGTACGGGTGGAAGCAAAAAGAAGCATAATCGCCAACAGGAAGCATCAGGAACTTTGAGCCACACCGGAACGACTGAGAGCTCTGCTGGAGCCCATCATCATCATCATCATCATCATCATTATCACCACCATCGTTCGACACCACCGGCACGACCGTCTGTCATACAATCGTCTGCATCCGTACTCCCAACAGGTTCCGGTGGGTTCACTTCAACCTCTTCCGGTCCACCGCCGGGTGTGTTCGAACCAACGGTAGATCTGGAACTCGTGATACCTCCTCCCACGTCGATACCATCTCTCATTGCCAAAGTGGAGATGCTAGATTCGCCCCGTCTTGGCAAAGAATCGGCCAGTGCCATCGGATCTGGCAATATCACAACCAAGCTCGAATCTGACGAAATTCAAGTGCTAACTGCTGCGCAGCGTAAAGGTTTGGTTGGAGGAAGTGGGGTACTTGCAACCGTTACCCCCGCGACAGCTTCTTCCGAGAAGGTGCTGGAAAAGTTGCTCACCAAAACGGGCGCTCATCATTTGCTGCTGAAGAAAAAGCGCAAGAAACCAAACCGAACCGGCTTCCCAACGGTGAAGAAAAAGAAAAAGAAAACACCGGAAAGTGATCAATTGGACGCTGCGTTGTCGGTGATCGATTTAAAGCCGGAAGTCGGACCGGACCTGTTCGATTCATCCAACCTGACGCGCCATGTTCCGTCCGAAGCGGAAAAGACGCGCATGAAGGAAAAGCACCAAACGTCCACCGGCAAAAGCGCATCGTGTGATCGCGTCCCAAAGGAAGGTGAACCGACGGATAGCTTCATTGAGCGCCATTCGAGCGTTGGGAGGCCTCGTCTGTCGGTAGTGAGTTTGGAGAAGCTGCAGGGAAAACTGCCACTTGCAGCAGGAACACGTGATGTGGCAACAACTCCACCCGCAACTGGTGGTCGTGGTAGAAAATCGGTAATAAATCCACTCGCACCCGAACACCAGCTGATGCATCGTTCGCAGGAACGAGGCCGTAAAGATGACTCCGCACCGGTTGGTACAGGCCGCAAAGGAAAGAGAAAGTATGAAGTGCAAAAAGCACCACCGGACAGTGGTAGTAAGCGTAAAGGAGCTGTGACAGAAGTAGATAATCGTTCGGCGAAGGAACGCAATCGCAGCAAGAGCGTGTCGGCGTCGGTGGAACAGCAACAGCTACCAAACATCATGCGATTAAGTGAGAGCCTGTCGAAGGGTGCAGCTAAAGAAAACAAAGAAAACAGTAAGTTATCTTCCGGGCGGCCTCCATCAGCGGTCGGGAAGAAATCAAGCAAAGAATCTTCGGCGAGCAATGATACGTCTCCGGAGGGTGATAGCGCGGGGGCCATTCGGCGTACTCGCAGCTCTTCGGTAGCACTTGATCCGTCGGAGGTGAAAAAAATACATCAAGATGCGGATGATTCCGTCGGGAAAGGAACGTCCCAGTCGAGTACACCGGTACGATTGCATTCGTGGGCCGTTGCTGGCATGCATAACGAGGATTCGACGTCGCTGGATTCAATGCCACTGTTGAAGCGTATCCATTCGCGGTCAATCTCACGATTGCAGTCGGTGACAACGCCGACCGTATTGCTGGAACCGTTGGCAACTTCTCCTAAAACTCCCGGACGTCCGAGAGGTCGGCCGCGAACAACTTCACCCATCACGGCAACGGAAACGCCAAATTCTCCCACCACTGTACGTGGTCGTCCACGGACAGCGCTGGCAATCACCGGCAATACTTCAGTTGCGTCCACCGAGCGTGTTTCGTCGTCTCCGCTCAGATCACCGACGGCAAGCCCGACTGTTGGCGCTGTAGGTGTTGGTGCAGTAGCAGGCAGAAAGAAACAAAAACGAGATGGTCGCAAATCCGTTCCTCCTGTTATTGCAGAACCGATCGAAAGCGCTCATCTGGCGCCGAGAGTAAGCGCTTCAAAGTCTGTTACACCGACACCACCAGTAGGGACTGTAATTCCTGCACGATTGAAACGTGGGAAAAGCGATGAAATTTTACGTTCTCAGCAGCACGAAAAACCTGCTAAGAAGGTTAAAAAAGATAATTCCGTTTCCGTAGAACCATCGCCCGAAACGGTGCATCCCGTGTCGAAGCGACACCCAATCACATCACCGATCGTGGAACCAGTCGAGCCAGAGGAAACAGCACATATCCTTAAGCCAGCTAGCTCGACCGAAGAACTAGAACACGATCCGCTTCCACCGGATGAAGGACCATCGGACTTCCTGCGGTTAACCGACACTCCATCGCCAACTTCTTCCGGCGAAACGCGTGAATTACCTTCGGGGTCGGGAGGACGTGTGACGAGCAAAAAGCTACCTCGCAAGAAATACATTACAGCGGGCCTGTTCTCCGATTGCTACAAGGATGATGGTACCGGTGGAGAAGGTCGTTCGGGACCGAAAGCGCCACCGGAAACGCTACTTCCTCCACCAGCCTATTGCGAGCGCTTTTTGCGACGTACAGTGCGTGACTTTCAGCTACCGTACGATCTTTGGTGGCTACAGGAGAACGGGAAACTTCCGGGTCGAAACTCTGTACCCAGTTGGAACTACCGGAAAATTCGCACCAACGTGTACTACGACGTGAAACCGAATCCATCGACGGACAACCCACAATGCAATTGCAAACCGGACAGTGGCTGTCAGGACGATTGTCTCAATCGCATGGTATACACTGAATGTGTACCGGAGCACTGTCCGTGTGGTGATCGCTGCAGGAATACTAGCATTCAGCGCCATGAGTACGCCCCTGGACTAGAACGGTTCATGACGGAGGAAAAGGGATGGGGTATACGGTCGCGAGAACCCATAATAAAGGGTACTTTCATAATGGAGTATCTCGGTGAGGTAGTGACGGAACGCGAGTTCAAGGAGCGTATGCGAACGCTGTATTTGAATGACACTCATCACTACTGCCTGAACCTGGACGGAGGATTGGTGATTGATGGTCATCGGATGGGGAGTGATTGCCGGTTTGTGAACCATTCCTGTGCCCCAAACTGTGAAATGCAAAAGTGGTCCGTAAATGGGTTGTTCCGGATGGCACTGTTCGCCCTGCGTGACATTCTGCCGAACGAGGAGTTAAGTTATGACTACAATTTCAGCCTGTTCAACCCTTCCGAGGGACAACCATGTCGCTGTGGTTCGGAACAGTGCCGTGGTGTAATTGGGGGGAAATCGCAACGCATCAAACCCATTCCGCTCGGTTCGTCCAACGGCAGTGCGGGACACCGCAATCCATCCGAGGCCGGTACCGATACGGACCCCAGCAAGTCGGGCGCATCTGATGGATCTGCTGGTGCAAATGGACCGGGAAGTGGTAGCGGACTGGTGGTCGAGCTGAGTCCTCGTAGTGCGGCCCGTTCGCGCAAACGACAAGCGAAGAAAAATCAGCCGATTGTGCATCTTAACGGCACACCTTTACCGACATTCCATCCGCCAACGGTTAAGGAACGTGCTCTGATAGCCGAACATCATTGCTTCCTGCTGCGCAATCTCAATAAGATCCGCCGTCAGAAGGAACGTGCAGCTACGATGGTATCGGTCGGAGGAGCTGGTGGTGGTGGTGGTGGTGCGGGAACGACTGCAACAGATGGTGGTGCAGGAGCAACTTCGGGAGCCGATCAAAACAGTTCTGGAAAGCCGTCACTTGCATCTCAGATTTCCGCATTACGCTGTCCGCGCAATATTCGCACACGAGGACTCGCCTTCGTCGAGGATGATCCGGAGCTGGAGAAAACGGCACGCATCGCAGTGGCACTGAAGGATATTTGCACCGAAATTGCCACTTTGAAAGGTAAGATTCAAGGGTGTTGTTGGGGAAAAAAATAAAGCTAACATTATTGGTTTGCTATTTCAGATGATAAAGGAACGCCGTACATCAGTAAACTTCAATTGCCGTCGAAGAAGAAAATTCCGCTATACTATGAGCGTATCCCGAAGCCGATCGATTTGGCACAGATTGAGACAAACATCGAGCAGGGTGTGTACCGTATGCCGAAAGTGTTCGAAGATGAGCTACTGATCATGCTCAGTAACGCGATCAAATACTTTGGTATCAATTCACCCGAAGGAGTAGCATCGGAAGCGCTCAAATCGCACTACTATACCTGCAAACAGCAACAGGTGCCGAAGTTGCAGGCTTACATCGGCGAAGAGAACGAACTTCTGCGAGGTTTCGTACCGAAGAAGGAACCCGAGGAGGACACAGGTGTACCGAAACCTAAACGTGGTCGTAGACAGGAGCAAACGGAGGACATTATACGGTGCATCTGTGGACTCTTCAAGGACGAGGGTTTAATGATTCAGTGCTCGAAATGTCTCGTCTGGCAGCATATCGAGTGCACCAAGGCAGACCCAGCGGTGGAGAACTATCTGTGCGAAAAGTGCGATCCGCGCGATGTAAACTATGAGATTCCATTGAATGAATTCACAGAAGAAGGTTACCAATACTACATCTCGCTTATGCGCGGTAAGCTACAAATTCGTCAGACGGATACGGTGTACGTGCTGCGAGACATACCGATGTCACCGGACCCGGACAACCCGAGTGCACCGGTGCGGAAGCATACGTACGAAACGATTGGTAAGATCGAGTACAGCGAGTGTGACATCTTCCGTGTGGAGAGTCTCTGGAAGGATAAGGATGGCCGGCGGTTTGTGTATGGCCATCACTATTTGCGGCCCCACGAAACGTATCATGAACCGACGCGTCGTTTCTATCCGAACGAGGTGATGCGGGTACCATTGTATGAGGTCATTCCTATCGAGCTGGTGGTCGATCGGTGCTGGGTGCTCGATCCGATCACTTTCTGCAAAGGTCGCCCGGTCGATAGTTCCGAACCGCACGTTTACATTTGCGAGCTTCGCGTTGACAAGAGTGCGCGACTGTTTTCGAAGATTTCCCGCCACTCACATCCGGTTTGCATGAAATCGTACGCTTTCCACAAGTTTGAGCAAAAGCTTAAGATAGCAAAAACATTCGCTGTAAGTAATACGTGTGCGATTCTCCGCAGGCGCTGGTATTCTAATATATCGGTTTATATTTCAGCCTCACGATCTTGGTTCGCTGGCACATTTGCTCTCGATACGAGACAGACAGAAGAAAGGCTCGAAGAAGGATGATGGTAACGGTGGACAATTGTCGACTGGGTCGGCCAGCGGATCTTCCGGTTTCAGTGGTGCTGGAGGAACTCATTCGAGTGGCTCGAAAAAGATGACACCGATCATACAGCTGCTGCCACCACCGCCAAAGGTGAGTTATGGTCACAATAAATCAATAGTCAATCTCAAGCATTCATTTTGATACATAATCATACACGATCTTTTATCTGTTCATAACGCTGTTCAAATACTACAGCTGCTCAAACAGTAGGGACACAGCTAAAACATCAATCATCAATTATAAAAGCTAAGATTAACTCACACATGTCATTGCACACAAGATTGCATTCATCTAAAAACAACATTAAAATATCTCACCCAACCGTGTCGCAATACGATCACACATAACGTAAACATTTCTCTTACTTGTCTTTTTTTTCTCTGTTTTGTCTTTTCTGTACTCCAAAGACTGGCTTGAGCACAGAACGAACCCTCGCGGTTCAGCCTTCGACGGTGGAGGCAAAGCCGAGAAGATCAAAGGTCCATATACACTGTTCGATAAATAGTTACTTTCTCTTTACCGTATAAATGCTTCTAAGAGCCTATTTCATCTAAAACACTGATCAAACGATCAAATGAGCTCTGCAGTTAATAAACGCTTTGCTGACCGCGAAAAAAAACAATGCTTTGCTGAAAATCAATTTACAAAACCATCTTACTAATAATATTTTATTATTTTTTTGACACCATAGACACTGGCAGAGAAACGGAACCGGCTGGAGCAGGTGTTGTCCCGCTTAATGCAAAAGCTAGCGCTCAATCCGAACGCGTTACCGGTGGTGGATATATCGTACCTGTTGACGGGACGCGGTGCACGTCTCCGACGGACCAACAACGCGACACCGGTGCCGGTTATTTGAGAGTGGGTTCGTAAGAGAAGAAAACGGCGTCGAAAATGGAAACGATGCTACGACTGAGCGCCCAATATCAGGGACTCATAGTTTCTTCTCGCGGATACTGCTTCATATACCAGGCAAAATACCAAAACCTGATGGCACAATGCCTATTGCAAACTGTTCTCTTTCACCAGATAGTACGTCAGCGTTTTGGCGCGCAACAAGGGTGCAGCTTGGTGACCGTGTCACTGCAAGGTACTCCTTCGTTTACGAGCCAAACAAGAAAAAAAATTTCCGCCAAATTTCCGTCGTCTGTCGGTGAAAGAGATAGTCTTGCTGGACGGAGGCTTATAGACACAAGGATAGCGCACTTGAACCCCACGACAAAACTACAACTTATTGAAGTTAATAGCCTTTTTAAACACTCCAAGTATATTTTCTAGTGGTGGTTCATGTATGTTCTCCTTTTGCATCCCAACAAGGATGCTACCGAAGTTAGAGATTTTTTTCTATACTCATACACACACATACGTACTACATCTACACTTATCTACACACATCAATACACGCATATACTCATACATGCATCAACAATACTTACACCGCCCCATGCTGTACCTTTTTTGATAGGCTTTTTTGTATTTATTTTTGTTAAACGCTTTCATGGACATGTTTGACCATCGGAATAAGGTTTGTTAGTATTTTTTTTTGTTGTTGAAAGGTTGCCCCTTTTAACCGTGCTTAAAAAGGGTAAAAAGGGGAAGCAAAAGGATCTCTCTTTTGTTGCTTTACTCCCCCAGGTTCGTACAGCCGTATTGTTATTTATTTGTACGAATTGGAACAATTTTCTTGACACTGTATGGTTTTCGTTAATATTGGTATAACAAATTTGTTGTAATTATTATTATTACGATTCGTATAAGCGTTTAGAATTTGAAATCAGTTTTAATCATACATTGAACTAGAATTGAATACTTTTATAACTGTACCTTTAACTTTCGTAGTGTAAACAGCATGTGAGGAATGAACATATGTTTGTGCCACTGATAGGCATGTAACATAGAGAGAATAGCGAACTAGAATTTGGAAAAATCTACGAACCCGAAGTGGATGTTAAAACTGTAAATAGGTAATGCAAAAAGGGCCATCATCGATGCCAAGGATATTTAATGTAAAAAGAGAGAGAAAGGGAGACAGGGAGAGAAATAAAATGCGTTTGAATTTGCCTACAGAACAGTTGTTGCTGAGACACGAAAAAATCTCCTTTAAAAAAGCCTCCCCCCCCCCCCCCCCCCTCACTCTGTCAAATCACCGAATCGAATGGACTGGATAATTATTAGGTCATAGGCAATTAGGCTTTAGTGTGGTGTAAAAAGAAATACATCTATTTTTCTGCCGCTCCAAAACACACAATGCACCAACTTTTGTAGGATAAGATGCAAAACATTAGTGTACACACAGACGCGCGCACTTGTGGAACAATGAGGGAACATTTGAAATACAGTAATACAAGTGGATATCAATTTAATAACTTATTAAGATCAGTGTTGAAACGCTAAGCAAGTCAACAATGCATAGTAAAGCACGCTTTACATTGAAGATTTCCCAAACACGACGTGCATCCAACCTTGAGGTGTCGATTAATCCTACGCAAAAGGACTAACTTGTACAATGCTTCATGCTAATTTAAATGAAAGGTTTAATATGTGAGTGAGAGAGAGAGAAAGAGAGAGGCTTTCATTTGCGATGGGGAGTAGTATAGAGGGATTAAGGTAGAAAGTTAAAAAGAGGTGAGAAAAAACAGGAAACCGTGGTGCTAGACAGGAAATTAATTACACACACCCACATTGCAGCAGCACTTAGACGCGCTCTATTATTCTCTGGAAATAAAACAAACCCACATTTTTGGATCATTTGTTCAGAAGTGAATTAAACGAAACGTAAGCGCCACTTCCGCTTATCGGTATCCTATACAATCGAAAGAAACGTCACACGTCGCTGTTAGATGAGTAAATTCATAGTATTACGTTCTCAGAATTGTGCACTGAGCTGTCACTCCTTTCCAAACAAGCGATCGTTTGCGAATCGATACCGTCATGAGTGGTTGTGTTGATTCAATCGTGTCGTCATCGTTTCGATCGAGTGTTGTGATCGGTGGCTTTTTGCACGTTGTTGCATTACTCATCAGTTGTACCTGTCATGATCACAGGATTAAGATCTTGTCTTTTCTCGTTAGCTGGCGTGATGTGTTAGGTCTCGGACCCAAGCTGGCTGAGGTGATTTCTATTACGTAGACAAAGAATGTAGAGAGTGAGTAACAGTAAATGCGAACGTCTCAAGTGTATGCGTTTAATATGCAACCTAACCTCCTCCTTAGTGGGTCATACGCGCCCTTGCGCGGACGACTAATAGAGGTGGGAGAGAGGAATTAAGGAAACATGGAATAAGTTCCCAACTATTAAACCCTGAAATGCACAATTGCTCGTTCATTTCAAGTACGTCCTCTAGAGAACGCATCCGTCCGTTAACCTTGTGAATGCTTTAAAACACTTTCCACGTGATTCACAACATTATTTGGGTGCGAAACTTGGGAGCAAAAAGTTCAGCGAAAGTCGAAATTCAAGTTTCCAATCAACGGCCAAGATCATCTCACCCTCAAGAGTTGAAAATGCCATTAACCTAACGGTGGAAGCGACATTTTGCGTCGTTTATTTCATGCGCAAACGAAAGCTTCAGCTGCAATATACATTAGTATTCACTTCCAATCCTGGTTTCAGTCCGCAACCCTTCCGTAGCCAATGATCTTCCATACCTTCCGATGGGGAGATCGTTGTAGCATAGTAACTTTGTAGAGAGGAATAACAACAAAAATCATAACACAAATGACTCATAGAACCGGTTGTCGGATCGGAGTTCGCGGTTCATGTGGTTGCCGGATCCTCTTGACGAGTCACTTCTCGTCGAAGCTCTCGGCGACTCACGTGTGGTACTGATGTTCCTGTTTCAAGGGCCTTGCACGCGTACGATCAGATACGAACGAGGAGATTTATAGCGAAGATGAATGCTAATTGCGTATGTACCGAGGAGTGAGTGTGTGTGTGGTTATGAAATAACTTTACATACATAAGGTGAGGTTTTGAGGTTAGAATACTTGTTAGTAGTATCTCTGCACCTAGGGTTTGTGTCAATATTTTAACATACCTTCACGTACTGGAGCTCTTCAATGTAAAATATATCACGTGGAAAGAATCTGAGCGAGAAATGTAGTAATTCAAATCAACGATCACATTAGATCATCAATCCAGTTTTTGCCATGGCACACTCGATCAACGTAGTGAAAAGACCTGTCTTGATACTCGTCATACTTACATTCTCACCACATGCGAGCTCTCCGTCTTTTCCTTTCCATCTTCGGTTCCTGTCTCACATTATCCTTCTCCGCGGATGGAGACGCGTGGTGAATCATCAATAAGAATCATTAGGGGCAGGGCCACGAGAGTTGACAAAATGCTGACAAATTTGTCAAATGTCAATATCACCTTGTTAACTGCGAAAAACCACTATACCGTTGCCGCGCACACAATTCTACTCTTTGACAAAATAAATTGACAAGAACATGATCGAAGCAGCTTTCGACAGCTGTTACCAAAAATAAAAAAAAAGTTTTATAATGTTTTATTTTTTTTGTGTAAATATTAGGAGATTTGAAGAATAATGATAAAATATAAGTTATAGTTTATTCAAAAGTCAAGCTTATGTACTTTAAATGCAAAAAAATAATAATTTCCGATAAAAAATAATATTAACATAATGCCTTAATTTTAGCAAGCGGTCAGCATTTCGTCAGTGTTTTGCCAACTTTTTGTTGTGGATTTTCTATAAAATGAAGTTTGACAAAAGCTCACAAAAAGTGGCAAAAGCTCGGTTTTGACAAATTTGTCAGCATTTGGTCAGCTCTCGTGGCCCTGCACCTAATCATTCTCATGATGTGTGTGTGCTTTTTGACATTCTTTTTTAGGAATGGATGGAAGGTGGAATATTCAAACAGGTGGAGAATGCTCACAATCACCAAATTATCAACGATGTGTAAATAACGAGCAGAATCCGCAACCAGGTGTGAAAGTACTTCATGAATTGTTGTGTGAAAATTACACACCAATGTAAGATGTTTCGTGTTATATCAGCGCTGATCTTTAGGAAAGTCAACCCCCAGAAGTGTGGGTACTTGTACGCGCGGTGGTGATTCAGCCACGATCTGAATTTTTAATCAACGAACCGGATGCTTGTGGAAGGAATTCGCAACAAAACCATGTTGGTAATCAAATTAGCACACTGGCTATTAGAGACATCTCAACGAGAAGGAAAGAATGCACTTCGGTGCGCTTCAGCTTGAACATCCATGTATTGGTAACAGCTTTCCGAGATGGTTATAAAAGTTTTAAGTGTCAATTGATGCAATGCGTAACATTTTGAACAATGATGTTAAACATAAACGCTTCTTAGAAAAAATTAGATACTTTGGTAAATTTTGTGACCCTTTAAGAAGTTTTGTAAATAAAACATATGCTGCAATTTAAAATACATACATTAAAACCCGCAAGATACTAGCAGACGTTCCCTTCTCGAGTGCTGCTCAGTGTAAATCAACTCAAAAATACATCATTACACACCTCCAGTTACTGCCATACAAATGCATCGTCACGGCAAAAAAGCACGTGACTAATTTCTGTAATAAACTTCCCTCGGGCGTACTGCACCTAGCGCGCCATGACTCCAAATTGCGAATTAATCGAGGCAAAAGCAGCACGGTAGCACTGTGCAGAAACGTGAGACAGCTGCATTTAGCTCAATGGCAGTGCATTTTATCTGTGTCCACCTACTCGCCAGATGCACCGTGGATGTAAATAGGTTTATTAGGAGCAGTTTGTAATTAGTGTTGTGTTAAATTTTTCACGACGGTGATGTTTCTCACGCTCCCCAGCACGCACGTGGCGCGCGATCTAGCTCAGGTTAATATTTTAGCAGCAATGATCGATCATTATTTATTCAAACACTTGTTTTTGTGCTGGAAATATCATGCTGGAAAAATTATTATTCATTTCTTCGCTTGCGTTGAAAATTGCCGCCGGTGTGATAAAGTTTCTAGAAACGGTGCGTGCGTTTCATGGTTTCAGGTAACAAGCGGAGGAGGTAGCAATTTGATTTTTTCAGTCGCGGTTCAAGCAAAATGATCCGTTTCATGACTTTCGTTACCAGGACAGCATCCATGTATAGAGGTAGAGAACCAAATGTTCCCTCTTCGTAGATCTTCTAGTTTTGTATTCATTAACATACACTATTAAACGTTTCATCTCTTTCTGTTTGTCAACCTGTCTGTCACTTCAGACAAAATTCTTCAAAAATTACCCGTGTCATCATATTTGATACCAGGAGAACATCCACCGCAGGAGGTAACGTTAATCAACATCCGTCATCGTATTTGCATATGATTGTCCCTTTTTCGCTTGTTATCGTTGGTAGTTAGGGCAGCTATACTATCATACACTTGAAAGCGATCGATACAGTGGAGGATCAATCCCCTTGGAGGCCCAGGGCGGAATTATAGTCTAATTTAAAACCGATGAAGGAGGGGGGGGGGGGGGAGGGGGGGGCAACTTCGAGAAGCTGCACGTGGTGGAATTTGCAACCAAAGCATCCAAGGAGCACTTTGGCATCGAATTGGTTCGCTCGCTGTGCATCTGGGAAATTCTGGGAATGTGGGTTTTTTGCAAGATTTAGCTAATTTGCGAAATTTTGCTCTAAGAAAAATCGCTGCATGTCTATTTGCACGGATAGATTAAATAAACGCAGAGAAGAATTTACTCCGTGACTCGATCCAGACAGAGAACTCGCCAAAAATGACCAATTTTTCAAGCTCCTGATACCAGGAGAGCATCCAACGCAGGAGGATGCTTTTCCGTGTCGATCGAGCCAGAAAACGCGCCCAAAATGACCAGTTTTTCAAGCTCCTGATATCAGGAGAGCATCCAACGCAGGAGGATGCTTTTTCCGTGTCGATCGAGACCGAAAAGTCGAAAAAAACTGACCAGTTTTTCAAGCTCCAGGAGAGCATCCAACGCAGGAGGATGCTTTTTCCGTGTCAATCAAGACAGAAAACTCGCCAAAAATGACCAGTTTTTCATGCTCCTGATACCAGGAGAGCATCCAACGCAGGAGGATGCTTTTTCCGTGTCGATTGAGACAGAAAACTCGCCAAAAATGACCAGTTTTTCAAGCTCCTGATACCAGGAGAGCATCCAACGCAGGAGGATGCTTTTTCCATGTCGATCGAGACCGAAAAGTCGAAAAACACTGACCAGTTTTTCAAGCTCCTGATACCAGGAGAGCATCCAACGCAGGAGAATGCTTTTTCCGTGTCAATCAAGACAGAAAACTCGTCCCAAATGAACAGTTTTCATGCTCCTGATACCAGGAGAGCATTCAACGCAGGAGGATGCTTTTTCCGTGTCAATCGAGACAGAAAACTCGCCCAAAATGACCATTTTTTCAAGCTCCTGATATCAGGAGAGCATACAACGCAGGAGGATGCTTTTTCCGTGTCGATCGAGACAAAAAACTCGCCAAAAATGACCAGTTTTTCAAGCTCCTGATACCAGCAGAGCATTCAACGCAGGAGGATGCTTTTTCCGTGTCAATCAAGACAGAAAACTCGCCAAAAATGACCAGTTTTTCAAGCTCCTGATACCAGGAGAGCATCCAACGCAGGAGGATGCTTTTTCCGTGTCAATCGAGACAGAAAACTCGCCCAAAAAGACCAGTTTTTCAAGCTCCTGTTACCAGGAGAGCATCCAACGCAGTAGGATGCATTTTCCGTGTCTATCGAGACAGAAAACTCGCCCAAAATGACCAGTTTTTCAAGCTCCTGATACCAGGAGAGCATCCAACGCAGGAGGATGCTTTTTCCGTGTCGATCGAGACAGAAAAGTCGAAAAAAACTGACCAGTTTTTCAAGCTCCTGATACCAGGAGAGCATCCAACGCAGGAGAATGTTTTTTCCGTGTCAATCAAGACAGAAAAATCGCCAAAAATGACCAGTTTTTCATGCTCCTGATACCAGGAGAGCATCCAACGCAGGAGGATGCTTCTTCTGTGTTAATGTGTTAATGTGTGAAAACTCGCCCAAAATGACCAGTTTTTCAAGCTCCTGATACCAGGAGAGCATCCGACACAGGAGGATGCTTTTTCGTGTCAATCGAGACAGAAAACTCGCCAAAAATGACCAGTTTTTCAAGTTCCTGATTCCAGGAGAGCATCCAACGCAGGAGGATGCTTTTTCCGTGTGAATCGAGACAGAAAACTCGCCAAAAATGACCAGTTTTTCAAGCTCCTGATACCAGGAGAGCATCCAACGCAGGAGGATGCTTTTTCCGTTTCGATCGAGACCGAAAAGTCGCCAAAATTGACCAGTTTTTCATGCTCCTGATACCAGGAGAGCATCCAACGCAGGAGGATGCTTTTTCCGTGTCGATCGAGCCAGAAAACTCGCCCAAAATTACCAGTTTTTCAAGCTCCTGTTACCAGGAGAGCATCCAACGCAGGAGGATGCATTTTCCGTGTCTATCGAGACAGAAAACTCGCCCAAAATGACCAGTTTTTCAAGCTCCTGATACCAGGAGAGCATCCAACGCAGGAGGATGCTTTTTCCGTGTCGATCGAGACAGAAAAGTCGAAAAAAACTGACCAGTTTTTCAAGCTCCTGATACCAGGAGAGCATCCAACGCAGGAGAATGTTTTTTCCGTGTCAATCAAGACAGAAAAATCGCCAAAAATGACCAGTTTTTCATGCTCCTGATACCAGGAGAGCATCCAACGCAGGAGGATGCTTCTTCTGTGTTAATGTGTTAATGTGTGAAAACTCGCCAAAAATGACCAGTTTTTCAAGTTCCTGATTCCAGGAGAGCATCCAACGCAGGAGGATGCTTTTTCCGTGTCAATCGAGACAAAAAACTCGCCAAAAATGACCAGTTTTTCAAGCTCCTGATACCAGGAGAGCATCCAACACAGGAGGATGCTTTTTCTGTGTTAATCAAAACAGAAAACTCGCCAAAAATGACCAGTTTTTCAAGCTCCTGATACCAGGAGAGCATCCAACGCAGGAGGATGCTTTTTCCGTTTCGATCGAGACCGAAAAGTCGCCAAAATTGACCAGTTTTTCATGCTCCTGATACCAGGAGAGCATCCAACGCAGGAGGATGCTTTTTCCGTGTCGATCGAGCCAGAAAACTCGCCCAAAATTACCAGTTTTTCATGCTCCTGATACCAGGAGAGCATCCAACGCAGGAGGATGCTTTTTCCGTGTCGATTGAGACAGAAAACTCGCCCAAAATGACCAGTTTTTCAAGTTCCTGATTCCAGGAGAGCATCCAACGCAGGAGGATGCTTTTTCCGTGTCAATCGAGACAGAAAACTCGCCCAAAATGACCAGTTTTTCAAGCTCCTGATACCAGGAGAGCATCCAACACAGGAGGATGCTTTTTCTATGTTAATCAAAACAGAAAACTCGCCAAAAATGACCAGTTTTTCAAGCTCCTGATACCAGGAGAGCATCCAACGCAGGAGGATGCTTTTTCCGTTTCGATCGAGACCGAAATATGGCCAAAATAGACCAGTATTTCATGCTCCTGATACCAGGAGAGCATCCGACACAGGAGGATGCTTTTTCGTGTCAATCGAGACAGAAAACTCGCCCAAAATGACCAGTTTTTCTAGCTCCTGATACCAGGAGAGCATCCAACGCAGGAGGATGCTTTTTCCGTGTCAATCGAGACAGAAAACTCGCCAAAAATGACCAGTTTTTCAAGTTCCTGATTCCAGGAGAGCATCCAACGCAGGAGGATGCTTTTTCCGTGTCAATCGAGACAGAAAACTCGCCAAAAGGATGCTTTTTCCGTGTGAATCGAGACAGAAAACTCGCCCAAAATGACCAGTTTTTCAAGCTCCTGATACCAGGAGAGCATCCAACGCAGAAGGATGCTTTTTCCGTGTCAATCGAGACAGAAAATTCGCCCAAAAAGACCAGTTTTTCAAGCTCCTGATACCAGGAGAGCATCCAACGCAGGAGGATGCTTTTTCCGTGTCAATCGAGACAGAAAACTCGCCCAAAAAGACCAGTTTTTCAAGCTCCTGATACCAGGAGAGCATCCAACGCAGGAGGATGCTTTTTCCGTGTCAATCGAGACAGAACCCTCGCCTAAAATGACCAGTTTTTCAAGCTCCTGATACCAGGAGAGCATCCAACGCAGGAGGATGCTTTTTCCGTGTCAATCGAGACAGAAAAGTCACCGAAATTGACCAGTTTTTCATGCTCCTGATACCAGGAGAGCATACAACGCAGGAGGATGCTTTTTCCGTGTCGATCGAGCCAGAAAACTCGCCAAAAATGACCAGTTTTTCAAGCTCCTGATACCAGGAGAGCATCCAACGCAGGAGGATGCTTTTTCCGTGTCAATCGAGACAAAAAACTCGCCAAAAATGACCAGTTTTTCAAGCTCCTGATACCAGGAGAGCATCCAACGCAGGAGGATGCTTTTTCCGTGTCAATCGAGACAGAAAACTCGCCAAAAATGACCAGTTTTTCAAGCTCCTGATACCAGGAGAGCATCCAACGCAGGAGGATGCTTTTTCCGTGTCAATCGAGACAGAAAACTCGTCCAAAATGACCAGTTTTTCAAGCTCCTGATACCAGGAAAGCATCGAATGCAGGAGGATGCTTTTTCCGTGTCAATCGAGACAGAAAAGTCGCCGAAATTGACCAGTTTTTCATGCTCCTGATACCAGGAGAGCATCCAACGCAGGAGGATGCTTTTTCCGTGTCGATCGAGCCAGAAAACTCGCCAAAAATGACCAGTTTTTCAAGCTCCTGATTCCAGGAGAGCATCCAACGCAGGAGGATGCTTTTTCCGTGTCAATCGAGACAAAAAACTCGCCAAAATGAACAGTTTTTCAAGCTCCTGATACCAGGAGAGCATCCAACGCAGGAGGATGCTTTTTCCGTGTCAATCGAGACAGAAAACTCGCCAAAATGAACAGTTTTTCAAGCTCCTGATACCAGGAGAGCATCCAACGCAGGAGGATGCTTTTTCCGTGTCAATCGAGACAGAACACTCGCCTAAAATGACCAGTTTTTCAAGCTCCTGATACCAGGAGAGCATCCAACGCAGGAGGATGCTTTTTCCGTGTCAATCGAGACAGAAAAGTCGCCGAAATTGACCAGTTTTTCATGCTCCTGATACCAGGAGAGCATCCAACGCAGGAGGATGCTTTTTCCGTGTCGATCGAGCCAGAAAACTCGCCAAAAATGACCAGTTTTTCAAGCTCCTGATTCCAGGAGAGCATCCAACGCAGGAGGATGCTTTTTCCGTGTCAATCGAGACAAAAAACTCGCCAAAATGAACAGTTTTTCAAGCTCCTGATACCAGGAGAGCATCCAACGCAGGAGGATGCTTTTTCCGTGTCAATCGAGACAGAAAACTCGCCAAAAATGACCAGTTTTTCAAGCTCCTGATACCAGGAGAGCATCCAACGCAGGAGGATGCTTTTTCCGTGTCAATCGAGACAGAAAACTCGTCCAAAATGACCAGTTTTTCAAGCTCCTGATACCAGGAAAGCATCGAATGCAGGAGGATGCTTTTCCGTGTCGATTGAGACAGAAAACTCGCCCAAAAACACCAGTTTTTCAAGCTCCTGATACCAGGAGAGCATCCAACGCAGGAGGATGCTTTTTCCGAGTCAATCGAGACAGAAAACTCGCCCAAAATGACCAGATTTTCAAGCTCCTGATACCAGGAGAGCATCCAACGCAGGAGGATGCTTTTTCTGTGTTAATGTGTTAATGTGTGAAAACTCGCCAAAAATGACCAGTTTTTCAAGCTCCTGATACCAGGAGAGCATCCGACACAGGAGGATGCTTTTTCCGTTTCGATCGAGACAGAAAACTCGCCAAAAATGACCAGTTTTTCAAGCTCCTGATACCAGGAGAGCATCCAACGCAGGAGGATGCTTATTCCGAGTCAATCGAGACAGAAAACTCGCTAAAATGACCAGTTTTTCAAGCTCCTGATACCAGGAGAGCATACAACGCAGGAGGATGCTTTTTCCGTGTCAATCGAGACAGAAAACTCGCCCAAAATGACCAGATTTTCAAGCTCCTGATACCAGGAGAGCATCCAACGCAGGAGGATGCTTTTTCCGAGTCAATCGAGACAGAAAACTCGCCCAAAATGACCAGATTTTCAAGCTCCTGATACCAGGAGAGCATCCAACGCAGGAGGATGCTTTTTCCGTGTCGATTGAGACAGAAAACTCGCCAAAAATGACCAGTTTTTCATGTTCCTGATTCCAGGAGAGCATCCAACGCAGGAGGATGCTTTTTCCGAGTCAATCGAGACAGAAAACTCGCTAAAATGACCAGTATTTCAAGCTCCTGATACCAGGAAAGCATCGAATGCAGGAGGATGCTTTTCCGTTTCGATTGAGACAGAAAACTCGCCCAAAATGACCAGTTTTTCAAGCTCCTGATACCAGGAGAGCATCCAACGCAGGAGGATGCTTTTTCCGAGTCAATCGAGACAGAAAACTCGCCCAAAATGACCAGATTTTCAAGCTCCTGATACCAGGAGAGCATCCAACGCAGGAGGATGCTTTTTCCGTGTCGATTGAGACAGAAAACTCGCCAAAAATGACCAGTTTTTCAAGTTCCTGATTCCAGGAGAGCATCCAACGCAGGAGGATGCTTTTTCGTGTCGATTGAGACAGAAAACTCGTCCAAAATTACCAGTTTTTCATGCTCCTGATACCAGGAGAGCATCCAACGCAGGAGGATGCTTTTTCCGTGTCAATCGAGACAGAAAACTCGCCCAAAATGACCAGTTTTTCAAGCTCCTGATACCAGGAGAGCATACAACGCAGGAGGATGCTTTTTCCGTGTCAATCGAGACAGAAAACTCGCCCAAAATGACCAGTTTTTCAAGCTCTGATACCAGGAGAGCATCCAACGCAGGAGGATGCTTTTTCCGTGTTGATCGAGACAGAAAACTCGCCAAAAATTACCAGTTTTTCAAGCTCCTGATACCAGGAGAGCATCCAACGCAGGAGGATGCTTTTTCCGTGTCAATCGAGACAGAAAACTCGTCCAAAATGACCAGTTTTTCAAGCTCCTGATACCAGGAGAGCATCCAACGCAGGAGGATGCTTTTTCCGTGTCAATCGAGACAGAAAACTTTTTCCGTGTCAATCGAGACAGAAAACTCGCCCAAAATGACCAGATTTTCAAGTTCCCGATACCAGGAGAGCATCCAACGCAGGAGGATGCTTTTTCCGTGTCAATCGAGGCAGAAACCTCGCCTAAAATGACCAGTTTTTCAAGCTCCTGATACCAGGAGAGCATCCAACGCAGGAGGATGCTTTTTCCGTGTCGATCGAGCCAGAAAACTCGCCCAAAATTACCAGTTTTTCATGCTCCTGATACCAGGAGAGCATCCAACGCAGGAGGATGCTTTTTCCGTGTCAATCGAGACAGAAAACTCGCCCAAAATGACCAGTTTTTCAAGTTCCTGATTCCAGGAAAGCATCGAATGCAGGAGGATGCTTTTCCGTGTCGATTGAGACAGAAAACTCGTCCAAAATGACTAGTTCTCAAGTTCCTGATACCAGGAGAGCATCCAACGCAGGAGGATGCTTTTTCCGTGTCAATCGAGACAGAAACCTCGCCAAAAATGACCAGTTTTTCAAGCTCCTGATACCAGGAGAGCATCCAACGCCGGAGGATGCTTTTTCCGTTTCGAACGAGACCGAAAAGTCGCCAAAATTGACCAGTTTTTCAAGCTCCTGATACCAGGAGAGCATCCAACGCAGGAGGATGCTTTTTCCGTGTCAATCGAGACAGAAAACTTTTTCCGTGTCAATCGAGACAGAAAACTCGCCCAAAATGACCAGATTTTCAAGTTCCCGATACCAGGAGAGCATCCAACGCAGGAGGATGCTTTTTCCGTGTCAATCGAGACAGAAACCTCGCCTAAAATGACCAGTTTTTCAAGCTCCTGATACCAGGAGAGCATCCAACGCAGGAGGATGCTTTTTCCGTTTCGAACGAGACCGAAAAGTCGCCAAAATTGACCAGTTTTTCAAGCTCCTGATACCAGGAGAGCATACAACGCAGGAGGATGCTTTTTCCGTGTCAATCGAGACAGAAACCTCGCCTAAAATGACCAGATTTTCAAGCTCCTGATACCAGGAGAGCATCCAACGCAGGAGGATGCTTTTTCCGTGTCAATCGAGACAGAAAACTCGTCAAAAATGACTAGTTTTTCAAGCTCCTGATACCAGGAGAGCATCCAACGCAGGAGGATGCTTTTTCCGAGTCAATCGAGACAGAAAACTCGCCCAAAATGACCAGATTTTCAAGCTCCTGATACCAGGAGAGCATCCAACGCAGGAGGATGCTTTTTCCGTGTCAATCGAGACAGAAAACTCGTCAAAAATGACTAGTTTTTCAAGCTCCTGATACCAGGAGAGCATCCAACGCAGGAGGATGCTTTTTCCGAGTCAATCGAGACAGAAAACGCGCCAGAAATGACCAGTTTTTCAAGCTCCTGATACCAGGAGAGCATCCAACGCAGGAGGATGCTTTTTCCGAGTCAATCGAGACAGAAAACTCGCCCAAAATGACCAGTTTTTCAAGCTCCTGATACCAGGAGAGCATACAACGCAGGAGGATGCTTTTTCCGTGTCAATCGAGACAGAAAACTCGCCCAAAATGACCAGTTTTTCAAGCTCTGATACCAGGAGAGCATCCAACGCAGGAGGATGCTTTTTCCGTGTTGATCGAGACAGAAAACTCGCCAAAAATTACCAGTTTTTCAAGCTCCTGATACCAGGAGAGCATCCAACGCAGGAGGATGCTTTTTCCGTGTCAATCGAGACAGAAAACTCGTCCAAAATGACCAGTTTTTCAAGCTCCTGATACCAGGAGAGCATCCAACGCAGGAGGATGCTTTTTCCGTGTCAATCGAGACAGAAAACTTTTTCCGTGTCAATCGAGACAGAAAACTCGCCCAAAATGACCAGTTTTTCAAGCTCCTGATACCAGGAGAGCATACAACGCAGGAGGATGCTTTTTCCGTGTCAATCGAGACAGAAAACTCGCCCAAAATGACCAGTTTTTCAAGCTCTGATACCAGGAGAGCATCCAACGCAGGAGGATGCTTTTTCCGTGTTGATCGAGACAGAAAACTCGCCAAAAATTACCAGTTTTTCAAGCTCCTGATACCAGGAGAGCATCCAACGCAGGAGGATGCTTTTTCCGTGTCAATCGAGACAGAAAACTCGCCCAAAATGACCAGTTTTTCAAGCTCTGATACCAGGAGAGCATCCAACGCAGGAGGATGCTTTTTCCGTGTTGATCGAGACAGAAAACTCGCCAAAAATTACCAGTTTTTCAAGCTCCTGATACCAGGAGAGCATCCAACGCAGGAGGATGCTTTTCCGTGTCAATCGAGACAGAAAACTCGCCCAAAATGACCAGTTTTTCAAGCTCCTGATACCAGGAGAGCATCCAACGCAGGAGGATGCTTTTTGCGAGTCAATCGAGACAGAAAACTCGCCCAAAATGACCAGATTTTCAAGCTCCTGATACCAGGAGAGCATCCAACGCAGGAGGATGCTTTTTCCGAGTCAATCGAGACAGAAAACTCGCTAAAATGACCAGTATTTCAAGCTCCTGATACCAGGAGAGCATCCAACGCAGGAGGATGCTTTTTCCGTGTCAATCGAGACAGAAAACTCGTCCAAAATGACTAGTTTTTCAAGCTCCTGATACCAGGAGAGCATCCAACGCAGGAGGATGCTTTTTGCGAGTCGATCGAGACAGAAAACGCGCCAAAAATGACCAATTTTCAAGCTCCTGATACCAGGAGAGCATCCAACGCAGGAGGATGCTTTTCCGTGTCGATTGAGACAGAAAACTCGTCCAAAATGACCAGTTTTTCAAGCTCCTGATACCAGGAGAGCATCCAACGCAGGAGGATGCTTTTTCCGTGTCAATCGAGACAGAAAACTCGCCCAAAATGACCAGTTTTTCAAGCTCCTGATACCAGGAGAGCATACAACGCAGGAGGATGCTTTTTCCGAGTCAATCGAGACAGAAAACGCGCCCAAAATGACCAGTTTTTCAAGCTCCTGATACCAGGAGAGCATCCAACGCAGGAGCATGCTTTTTGCAAGTCAATCGAGACAGAAAACTCGCCCAAAATGACCAGTTTTTCAAGCTCCTGATACCAGGAGAGCATACAACGCAGGAGGATGCTTTTTCTGTGTCAATCGAGACAGAAAACTCGCCCAAAATGACCAGTTTTTCAAGCTCCTGATACCAGGAGAGCATCGAATGCAGGGGGATGCTTTTTCCGTGTCAATCGAGACAGAAAATCCGCCCAAAAAGACCAGTTTTTCAAGCTCCTGATACCAGGAGAGCATCCAACGCAGGAGGATGCTTTTTCCGTGTCAATCGAGACAGAAAACTCGCCCAAAAAGACCAGTTTTTCAAGCTCCTGATACCAGGAGAGCATCCAACGCAGGAGGATGCTTTTTCCGTGTCAATCGAGACAGAAAACTCGCCAAAAATGACCAGTTTTTCAAGCTCCTGATACCAGGAGAGCATCCAACGCAGGAGGATGCTTTTTCCGTGTCAATCGAGAAAGAAAACTCGCCCAAAATGACCAGGTTTTCATGTTCCCGATACCAGGAGAGCATCCAACGCAGGAGGATGCTTTTTCCATGTCAATCGAGACAGAAACCTCGCCTAAAATGACCAGTTTTTCATGCTCCTGATACCAGGAGAGCATCCAACGCAGGAGGATGCTTTTTCCGTGTCAATCGAGACAAAAAACTCGCCAAAATGACCAGTTTTTCAAGCTCCTGATACCAGGAGAGCATCCAACACAGGAGGATGCTTTTTCTGTGTTAATCAAAACAGAAAACTCGCCAAAAATGACCAGTTTTTCAAGCTCCTGATACCAGGAGAGCATCCAACGCAGGAGGATGCTTTTTCCGTTTCGATCGAGACCGAAAAGTCACCAAAATTGACCAGTTTTTCATGCTCCTGATACCAGGAGAGCATCCAACGCAGGAGGATGCTTTTTCCGTTTCGATCGAGCCAGAAAACTCGCCCAAAATTACCAGTTTTTCAAGCTCCTGATACCAGGAGAGCATCCAACGCAGGAGGATGCTTTTTCCGTGTTGATCGAGACAGAAAACTCGCCCAAAATGACCAGTTTTTCAAGCTCCTGATACCAGGAGAGCATCCAACGCAGGAGGATGCTTTTTCCGTGTCAATCGAGACAAAAAACTCGCCCAAAATGACCAGTTTTTCAAGCTCCTGATACCAGGAGAGCATCCAACGCAGGAGGATGCTTCTTCCGTGTCAATCGAGACAGAAAACTCGTCCAAAATGACCAGTTTTTCATGCTCCTGATACCAGGAGAGCATCCAACGCAGGAGGATGCTTTTTCCGTGTCAATCGAGACAGAAAACTCGTCCAAAATGACCAGTTTTTCAAGCTCCTGATACCAGGAAAGCATCGAATGCAGGAGGATGCTTTTCCGTGTCGATTGAGACAGAAAACTCGCCCAAAATGACCAATTTTTCAAGCTCCTGATACCAGGAGAGCATCCAACGCAGGAGGATGCTTTTTCCGTGTCAATCGAGACAGAAAACTCGCCCAAAATGACCAGATTTTCAAGCTCCTGATACCAGGAGAGCATCCAACGCAGGAGGATGCTTTTTCCGAGTCTATCGAGACAGAAAACTCGCCAAAATGACCAGTATTTCAAGCTCCTGATACCAGGAGAGCATCCAACGCAGGAGGATGCTTTTTCCGTGTCAATCGAGACAGAAAACTCGCCAAAAATGACCAGTTGTTCATGCTCCTGATACCAGGAGAGCATCCAACGCAGGAGGATGCTTTTTCCGAATCAATCGAGACAGAAAACTCGCCAAAAATGACCAGTTTTTCAAGCTCCTGATACCAGGAGAGCATCCAACGCAGGAGGATGCTTTTTCCGAGTCAATCGAGACAGAAAACTCGCTAAAATGACCAGTATTTCAAGCTCCTGATACCAGGAGAGCATCCAACGCAGGAGGATGCTTTTTCCGTGTCAATCGAGACAGAAAACTCGCCCAAAATGACCAGTTTTTCAAGCTCCTGATACCAGGAGAGCATCCAACGCAGGAGGATGCTTTTTCCGTGTCAATCGAGACAGAAAACTCGCCCAAAATGACCAGTTTTTCAAGCTCTGATACCAGGAGAGCATCCAACGCAGGAGGATGCTTTTTCCGTGTTGATCGAGACAGAAAACTCGTCAAAAATTACCAGTTTTTCAAGCTCCTGATACCAGGAGAGCATCCAACGCAGGAGGATGCTTTTTCCGTGTCAATCGAGACAGAAAACTCGTCCAAAATGACCAGTTTTTCAAGCTCCTGATACCAGGAGAGCATCCAACGCAGGAGGATGCTTTTTCCGTGTCAATCGAGACAGAAAACTTGCCCAAAATGACCAGTTTTTCAAGCTCCTCTTACCAGGAGAGCATACAACGCAGGAGGATGCTTTTTCCGAGTCAATCGAGACAGAAAACGCGCCCAAAATGACCAGTATTTCAAGCTCCTGATACCAGGAGAGCATACAACGCAGGAGGATGCTTTTTGCGAGTCAATCGAGACAGAAAACTCGTCCAAAATGACCAGTATTTCAAGCTCCTGATACCAGGAGAGCATCCAACGCAGGAGGATGCTTTTTCCGTGTCAATCGAGACAGAAAACTCGCCCAAAATGACCAGTTTTTCAAGCTCCTGATACCAGGAGAGCATCCAACGCAGGAGGATGCTTTTTCCGTGTCAATCGAGACAGAAAACTCGTCCAAAATGACCAGTTTTTCAAGCTCCTGATACCAGGAGAGCATCCAACGCAGGAGGATGCTTTTTCCGTGTCAATCGAGACAGAAAACTCATCAAAAATGACCAGTTTTTCAAGCTCCTGATACCAGGAGAGCATCCAACGCAGGAGGATGCTTTTTCCGTGTCAATCGAGACAGAAAACTCGCCAAAAATTACCAGTTTTTCAAGCTCCTGATACCAGGAGAGCATACAACGCAGGAGGATGCTTTTTCCGTGTCAATCGAGACAGAAAACGCGCCAAAAATGACTAGTTTTTCAAGCTCCTGATACCAGGAGAGCATCCAACGCAGGAGGATGCTTTTTCCGTGTCTATTAAGACAGAAAACTCGCCAAAAATGACCAGTTTTTCAAGCTCCTGATACCAGGAGAGCATCCAACGCAGGAGGATGCTTTTCCGTGTCAATCGAGACAGAAAACTCGTCCAAAATGACCAGTTTTTCAAGCTCCTGATACCAGGAGAGCATCCAACGCAGGAGGATGCTTTTCCGTGTCAATCGAGACAGAAAACTCGCCCAAAATGACCAGTTTTTCAAGCTCCTGATACCAGGAGAGCATCCAACGCAGGAGGATGCTTTTTCCGTGTTGATCGAGACAGAAAACTCGCCCAAAATGACCAGTTTTTCAAGCTCCTGATACCAGGAGAGCATCCAACGCAGGAGGATGCTTTTTCCGTGTCAATCGAGACAGAAAACTCGTCCAAAATGACCAGTTTTTCAAGCTCCTGATACCAGGAGAGCATCCAACGCAGGAGGATGCTTTTTCCGTGTCAATCGAGACAGAAAACTCATCAAAAATGACCAGTTTTTCAAGCTCCTGATACCAGGAGAGCATCCAACGCAGGAGGATGCTTTTCCGTGTCAATCGAGACAGAAAACTCGCCAAAAATTACCAGTTTTTCATGCTCCTGATACCAGGAGAGCATACAACGCAGGAGGATGCTTTTTCCGAGTCAATCGAGACAGAAAACTCGCCAAAAATGACTAGTTTTTCAAGCTCCTGATACCAGGAGAGCATCCAACGCAGGAGGATGCTTTTTCCGAGTCAATCGAGACAGAAAACGCGCCAAAAATGACCAGTTTTTCAAGCTCCTGATACCAGGAGAGCATCCAACGCAGGAGGATGCTTTTCCGTGTCGATTGAGACAGAAAACTCGTCCAAAATTACCAGTTTTTCAAGCTCCTGATACCAGGAGAGCATCCAACGCAGGAGGATGCTTTTTCCGTGTCAATCGAGACAGAAAACTCGCCCAAAATGACCAGTTTTTCAAGCTCCTGATACCAGGAGAGCATACAACGCAGGAGGATGCTATTTCCGAGTCAATCGAGACAGAAAACGCGCCCAAAATGACCAGTATTTCAAGCTCCTGATACCAGGAGAGCATCCAACGCAGGAGGATGCTTTTTGCGTGTCAATCGAGACAGAAAACTCGCCCAAAATGACCAGTTTTTCAAGCTCCTGATACCAGGAGAGCATACAACGCAGGAGGATGCTTTTTTCGTGTCAATCGAGACAGAAAACTCGCCCAAAATGACCAGTTTTTCAAGCTCTGATACCAGGAGAGCATCCAACGCAGGAGGATGCTTTTTCCGTGTTGATCGAGACAGAAAACTCGCCCAAAATGACCAGTTTTTCAAGCTCCTGATACCAGGAGAGCATCCAACGCAGGAGGATGCTTTTTCCGTGTCAATCGAGACAGAAAACTCGTCCAAAATGACCAGTATTTCAAGCTCCTGATACCAGGAGAGCATCCAACGCAGGAGGATGCTTTTTCCGTGTCAATCGAGACAGAAAACTCGCCCAAAATGACCAGTTTTTCAAGCTCCTGATACCAGGAGAGCATCCAACGCAGGAGGATGCTTTTTCCGTGTCAATCGAGACAGAAAACTCGCCCAAAATGACCAGTTTTTCAAGCTCCTGATACCAGGAGAGCATACAACGCAGGAGGATGCTTTTTCCGAGTCAATCGAGACAGAAAACGCGCCCAAAATGACCAGTATTTCAAGCTCCTGATACCAGGAGAGCATCCAACGCAGGAGGATGCTTTTTGCGAGTCAATCGAGACAGAAAACTCGCTAAAATGACCAGTATTTCAAGCTCCTGATACCAGGAGAGCATCCAACGCAGGAGGATGCTTTTTCGTGTCAATCGAGACAGAAAACTCGCCCAAAATGACCAGTTTTTCAAGCTCCTGATACCAGGAGAGCATACAACGCAGGAGGATGCTTTTTCCGAGTCAATCGAGACAGAAAACGCGCCAAAAATGACCAGTTTTTCAAGCTCCTGATACCAGGAGAGCATCCAACGCAGGAGGATGCTTTTTCCGAGTCAATCGAGACAGAAAAACGCGCCAAAAATGACCAGTTTTTTCAAGCTCCTGATACCAGGAGAGCATCCAACGCAGGAGGATGCTTTTCCGTGTCGATTGAGACAGAAAACTCGTCCAAAATTACCAGTTTTTCAAGCTCCTGATACCAGGAGAGCATCCAACGCAGGAGGATGCTTTTTCCGTGTCAATCGAGACAGAAAACTCGCCCAAAATGACCAGTTTTTCAAGCTCCTGATACCAGGAGAGCATACAACGCAGGAGGATGCTTTTTCCGAGTCAATCGAGACAGAAAACGCGCCCAAAATGACCAGTTTTTCAAGCTCCTGATACCAGGAGAGCATCCAACGCAGGAGGATGCTTTTTGCGAGTCAATCGAGACAGAAAACTCGCCCAAAAAGACCAGTTTTTCAAGCTCCTGATACCAGGAGAGCATCCAACGCAGGAGGATGCTTTTTCCGTGTCAATCGAGACAGAAAACTCGCCCAAAATGACCAGTTTTTCATGCTCCTGATACCAGGAGAGCATCCAACGCAGGAGGATGCTTTTTCCGTGTCAATCGAGACAGAAAATCCGCCCAAAAAAACCAGTTTTTCAAGTTCCCGATACCAGGAGAGCATCCAACGCAGGAGGATGCTTTTTCCGTGTCAATCGAGACAGAAACCTCGCCTAAAATGACCAGTTTTTCATGCTCCTGATACCAGGAGAGCATCCAACGCAGGAGGATGCTTTTTCCGTGTCAATCGAGACAAAAAACTCGCCAAAATGACCAGTTTTTCAAGCTCCTGATACCAGGAGAGCATCCAACACAGGAGGATGCTTTTTCTGTGTTAATCAAAACAGAAAACTCGCCAAAAATGACCAGTTTTTCAAGCTCCTGATACCAGGAGAGCATCCAACGCAGGAGGATGCTTTTTCCGTTTCGATCGAGACCGAAAAGTCACCAAAATTGACCAGTTTTTCATGCTCCTGATACCAGGAGAGCATCCAACGCAGGAGGATGCTTTTTCCGTTTCGATCGAGCCAGAAAACGCGCCCAAAATTACCAGTTTTTCAAGCTCCTGATACCAGGAGAGCATCCAACGCAGGAGGATGCTTTTTCCGTGTTGATCGAGACAGAAAACTCGCCCAAAATGACCAGTTGTTCAAGCTCCTGATACCAGGAGAGCATACAACGCAGGAGGATGCTTTTTCCGTGTCAATCGAGACAGAAAACTCGCCCAAAATGACCAGTTTTTCAAGCTCCTGATACTAGGAGAGCATCCAACGCAGGAGGATGCTTTTTCCGTGTCAATCGAGACAGAAAACTCGTCCAAAATGACCAGTTTTTCATGCTCCTGATACCAGGAGAGCATCCAACGCAGGAGGATGCTTTTTCCGTGTCAATCGAGACAGAAAACTCATCCAAAATGACCAGTTTTTCAAGCTCCTGATACCAGGAAAGCATCGAATGCAGGAGGATGCTTTTCCGTGTCGATTGAAACAGAAAACTCGCCCAAAATGACCAATTTTTCAAGCTCCTGATACCAGGAGAGCATCCAACGCAGGAGGATGCTTTTTCCGAGTCAATCGAGACAGAAAACTCGCCCAAAATGACCAGATTTTCAAGCTCCTGATACCAGGAGAGCATCCAACGCAGGAGGATGCTTTTTCCGTGTTGATCGAGACAGAAAACTCGCCAAAATGACCAGTATTTCAAGCTCTTGATACCAGGAGAGCATCCAACGCAGGAGGATGCTTTTTCCGTGTCAATCGAGACAGAAAACTCGCCAAAAATGACTAGTTTTTCAAGCTCCTGATACCAGGAGAGCATCCAACGCAGGAGGATGCTTTTTCCGAGTCAATCGAGACAGAAAACTCGGTAAAAATGACCAGTTTTTCAAGCACCTGATACCAGGAGAGCATCCAACGCAGGAGGATGCTTTTTCCGAGTCAATCGAGACAGAAAAACTCGCCCAAAATGACCAGTTTTTCAAGCTCCTGATACCAGGGGAGCATCCAACGCAGGAGGATGCTTTTTCCGTGTCAATCGAGACAGAAAACTCGCCCAAAATGACCAGTTTTTCAAGCTCCTGATACCAGGAGAGCATCCAACGCAGGAGGATGCTTTTTCCGTGTCAATCGAGACAGAAAACTCGCCCAAAATGACCAGTATTTCATGCTCCTGATACCAGGAGAGCATCCAACGCAGGAGGATGCTTTTTCCGTGTCAATCGAGACAGAAAACTCGCCAAAAATTACCAGTTTTTCAAGCTCCTGATACCAGGAGAGCATCCAACGCAGGAGGATGCTTTTTCCGTGTCAATCGAGACAGAAAACTCGTTCAAAATGACCAGTTTTTCAAGCTCCTGATACCAGGAGAGCATCCAACGCAGGAGGATGCTTTTTCCGTGTCAATCGAGACAGAAAACTCGCCCAAAATGACCAGTTTTTCAAGCTCCTGATACCAGGAGAGCATCCAACGCAGGAGGATGCTTTTTCCGAGTCAATCGAGACAGAAAACGCGCCCAAAATGACCAGTATTTCATGCTCCTGATACCAGGAGAGCATCCAACGCAGGAGGATGCTTTTTGCGAGTCAATCGAGACAGAAAACTCGTCCAAAATTACCAGTATTTCAAGCTCCTGATACCAGGAGAGCATCCAAAGCAGGAGGATGCTTTTTCCGTGTCAATCGAGACAGAAAACTCGCCCAAAATGACCAGTTTTTCAAGCTCCTGATACCAGGAGAGCATACAACGCAGGAGGATGCTTTTTCCGTGTTGATCGAGACAGAAAACTCGCCCAAAATGACCAGTTTTTCAAGCTCCTGATACCAGGAGAGCATCCAACGCAGGAGGATGCTTTTTCCGTGTCAATCGAGACAGAAAACTCGTCCAAAATGACCAGTTTTTCAAGCTCCTGATACCAGGAGAGCATCCAGCGCAGGAGGATGCTTTTTCCGTGTCAATCGAGACAGAAAACTCATCAAAAATGACCAGTTTTTCAAGCTCCTGATACCAGGAGAGCATACAACGCAGGAGGATGCTTTTTCCGTGTCAATCGAGACAGAAAACTCGCCCAAAATGACCAGTTTTTCATGCTCCTGATACCAGGAGAGCATACAACGCAGGAGGATGCTTTTTCCGTGTCAATCGAGACAGAAAACGCGCCAAAAATGACCAGTTTTTCAAGCTCCTGATACCAGGAGAGCATCCAACGCAGGAGGATGCTTTTACCGTGTCTATTAAGACAAAAAACTCGCCAAAAATGACCAGTTTTTCAAGCTCCTGATACCAGGAGAGCATCCAACGCAGGAGGATGCTTTTCCCGTGTCAATCGAGACAGAAAACTCGTCCAAAATGACCAGTTTTTCAAGCTCTGATACCAGGAGAGCATCCAACGCAGGAGGATGCTTTTCCGTGTCAATCGAGACAGAAAACTCGCCCAAAATGACCAGTTTTTCAAGCTCCTGATACCAGGAGAGCATCCAACGCAGGAGGATGCTTTTTCCGTGTTGATCGAGACAGAAAACTCGCCCAAAATGACCAGTTTTTCAAGCTCCTGATACCAGGAGAGCATCCAACGCAGGAGGATGCTTTTTCCGTGTCAATCGAGACAGAAAACTCGTCCAAAATGACCAGTTTTTCAAGCTCCTGATACCAGGAGAGCATCCAACGCAGGAGGATGCTTTTTCCGTGTCAATCGAGACAGAAAACTCATCAAAAATGACCAGTTTTTCAAGCTCCTGATACCAGGAGAGCATCCAACGCAGGAGGATGCTTTTTCCGTGTCAATCGAGACAGAAAACTCGCCAAAAATTACCAGTTTTTCATGCTCCTGATACCAGGAGAGCATACAACGCAGGAGGATGCTTTTTCCGTGTCAATCGAGACAGAAAACTCGCCAAAAATGACTAGTTTTTCAAGCTCCTGATACCAGGAGAGCATCCAACGCAGGAGGATGCTTTTTCCGAGTCAATCGAGACAGAAAACGCGCCAAAATGACCAGTTTTTCAAGCTCCTGATACCAGGAGAGCATCCAACGCAGGAGGATGCTTTTCCGTGTCGATTGAGACAGAAAACTCGTCCAAAATGACCAGTTTTTCAAGCTCCTGATACCAGGAGAGCATCCAACGCAGGAGGATGCTTTTTCCGTGTCAATCGAGACAGAAAACTCGCCCAAAATGACCAGTTTTTCAAGCTCCTGATACCAGGAGAGCATACAACGCAGGAGGATGCTTTTTCCGAGTCAATCGAGACAGAAAACTCGCCCAAAATGACCAGTATTTCAAGCTCCTGATACCAGGAGAGCATCCAACGCAGGAGGATGCTTTTTGCGAGTCAATCGAGACAGAAAACTCGCCCAAAATGACCAGTTTTTCAAGCTCCTGATACCAGGAGAGCATACAACGCAGGAGGATGCTTTTTCCGTGTCAATCGAGACAGAAAACTCGCCCAAAATGACCAGTTTTTCAAGCTCTGATACCAGGAGAGCATCCAACGCAGGAGGATGCTTTTTCCGTGTTGATCGAGACAGAAAACTCGCCCAAAATGACCAGTTTTTCAAGCTCCTGATACCAGGAGAGCATCCAACGCAGGAGGATGCTTTTTCCGTGTCAATCGAGACAGAAAACTCGTCCAAAATGACCAGTTTTTCAAGCTCCTGATACCAGGAGAGCATCCAACGCAGGAGGATGCTTTTTCCGTGTCAATCGAGACAGAAAACTCATCAAAAATGACCAGTTTTTCAAGCTCCTGATACCAGGAGAGCATCCAACGCAGGAGGATGCTTTTTCCGTGTCAATCGAGACAGAAAACTCGCCCAAAATGACCAGTTTTTCAAGCTCCTTATACCAGGAGAGCATACAACGCAGGAGGATGCTTTTTCCGAGTCAATCGAGACAGAAAACGCGCCCAAAATGACCAGTATTTCAAGCTCCTGATACCAGGAGAGCATCCAACGCAGGAGGATGCTTTTTGCGAGTCAATCGAGACAGAAAACTCGCCCAAAATGACCAGTTTTTCATGCTCCTGATACCAGGAGAGCATCCAACGCAGGAGGATGCTTTTTCGTGTCAATCGAGACAGAAAACTCGCCCAAAATGACCAGTTTTTCAAGCTCCTGATACCAGGAGAGCATACAACGCAGGAGGATGCTTTTTCCGTGTCAATCGAGACAGAAAACTCGCCCAAAATGACCAGTTTTTCAAGCTCCTGATACCAGGAGAGCATCCAACGCAGGAGGATGCTTTTTCCGAGTCAATCGAGACAGAAAACGCGCCAAAAATGACCAGTTTTTCAAGCTCCTGATACCAGGAGAGCATCCAACGCAGGAGGATGCTTTTCCGTGTCGATTGAGACAGAAAACTCGTCCAAAATTACCAGTTTTTCAAGCTCCTGATACCAGGAGAGCATCCAACGCAGGAGGATGCTTTTTCCGTGTCAATCGAGACAGAAAACTCGCCCAAAATGACCAGTTTTTCAAGCTCCTGATACCAGGAGAGCATACAACGCAGGAGGATGCTTTTTCCGAGTCAATCGAGACAGAAAACGCGCCCAAAATGACCAGTATTTCAAGCTCCTGATACCAGGAGAGCATCCAACGCAGGAGGATGCTTTTTGCGAGTCAATCGAGACAGAAAACTCGCCCAAAATGACCAGTTTTTCAAGCTCCTGATACCAGGAGAGCATACAATGCAGGAGGATGCTTTTTCCGAGTCAATCGAGACAGAAAACTCGCCCAAAATGACCAGTTTTTCAAGCTCTGATACCAGGAGAGCATCGAATGCAGGAGGATGCTTTTTCCGAGTCAATCGAGACAGAAAACTCGCCAAAAATGACTAGTTTTTCAAGCTCCTGATACCAGGAGAGCATCCAACGCAGGAGGATGCTTTTTCCGAGTCAATCGAGACAGAAAACGCGCCAAAAATGACCAGTTGTTCAAGCTCCTGATACCAGGAGAGCATCCAACGCAGGAGGATGCTTTTCCGTGTCGATTGAGACAGAAAACTCGTCCAAAATTACCAGTTTTTCAAGCTCCTGATACCAGGAGAGCATCCAACGCAGGAGGATGCTTTTTCCGTGTCAATCGAGACAGAAAACTCGCCCAAAATGACCAGTTTTTCAAGCTCCTGATACCAGGAGAGCATACAACGCAGGAGGATGCTTTTTCCGAGTCAATCGAGACAGAAAACGCGCCCAAAATGACCAGTATTTCAAGCTCCTGATACCAGGAGAGCATCCAACGCAGGAGGATGCTTTTTGCGAGTCAATCGAGACAGAAAACTCGCCCAAAATGACCAGTTTTTCATGCTCCTGATACCAGGAGAGCATCCAACGCAGGAGGATGCTTTTTCGTGTCAATCGAGACAGAAAACTCGCCCAAAATGACCAGTTTTTCAAGCTCCTGATACCAGGAGAGCATACAACGCAGGAGGATGCTTTTTCCGTGTCAATCGAGACAGAAAACTCGCCAAAAATGACTAGTTTTTCAAGCTCCTGATACCAGGAGAGCATCCAACGCAGGAGGATGCTTTTTGCGAGTCAATCGAGACAGAAAACGCGCCAAAAATGACCAGTTTTTCAAGCTCCTGATACCAGGAGAGCATCCAACGCAGGAGGATGCTTTTCCGTGTCGATTGAGACAGAAAACTCGTCCAAAATTACCAGTTTTTCAAGCTCCTGATACCAGGAGAGCATCCACGCAGGAGGATGCTTTTTCCGTGTCAATCGAGACAGAAAACTCGCCCAAAATGACCAGTTTTTCAAGCTCCTGATACCAGGAGAGCATACAACGCAGGAGGATGCTTTTTCCGAGTCAATCGAGACAGAAAACGCGCCCAAAATGACCAGTATTTCAAGCTCCTGATACCAGGAGAGCATCCAACGCAGGAGGATGCTTTTTGCGAGTCAATCGAGACAGAAAACTCGCCCAAAATGACCAGTTTTTCAAGCTCCTGATACCAGGAGAGCATACAATGCAGGAGGATGCTTTTTCCGAGTCAATCGAGACAGAAAACTCGCCCAAAATGACCAGTTTTTCAAGCTCTGATACCAGGAGAGCATCGAATGCAGGAGGATGCTTTTTCCGTGTCAATCGAGACAGAAAATCCGCCCAAAAAGACCAGTTTTTCAAGCTCCTGATACCAGGAGAGCATCCAACGCAGGAGGATGCTTTTTCCGTGTCAATCGAGACAGAAAACTCGCCCAAAAAGACCAGTTTTTCAAGCTCCTGATACCAGGAGAGCATCCAACGCAGGAGGATGCTTTTCCGTGTCAATCGAGACAGAAAACTCGCCCAAAATGACCAGTTTTTCAAGTTCCTGATACCAGGAGAGCATCCAACGCAGGAGGATGCTTTTTCCGTGTCAATCGAGACAGAAAACTCGTCCAAAATGACCAGTTTTTCAAGCTCCTGATACCAGGAGAGCATCCAACGCAGGAGGATGCTTTTTCCGTGTCAATCGAGACAGAAAACTCATCAAAAATGACCAGTTTTTCAAGCTCTGATACCAGGAGAGCATCGAATGCAGGAGGATGCTTTTTCCGTGTCAATCGAGACAGAAAATCCGCCCAAAAAGACCAGTTTTTCAAGCTCCTGATACCAGGAGAGCATCCAACGCAGGAGGATGCTTTTTCCGTGTCAATCGAGACAGAAAACTCGCCCAAAATGACCAGTTTTTCAAGCTCCTGATACCAGGAGAGCATCCAACGCAGGAGGATGCTTTTTCCGTGTCAATCGAGACAGAAAACTCGCCCAAAAAGACCAGTTTTTCAAGCTCCTGATACCAGGAGAGCATCCAACGCAGGAGGATGCTTTTCCGTGTCAATCGAGACAGAAAAACTCGCCCAAAATGACCAGTTTTTCAAGCTCCTGATACCAGGAGAGCATCCAACGCAGGAGGATGCTTTTCCGTGTCAATCGAGACAGAAAACTCGCCCAAAATGACCAGTTTTTCAAGTTCCTGATACCAGGAGAGCATCCAACGCAGGAGGATGCTTTTTCCGAGTCAATCGAGACAGAAAACTCGCCCAAAATGACCAGTTTTTCAAGCTCTGATACCAGGAGAGCATCGAATGCAGGAGGATGCTTTTTCCGTGTCAATCGAGACAGAAAATCCGCCCAAAAAGACCAGTTTTTCAAGCTCCTGATACCAGGAGAGCATCCAACGCAGGAGGATGCTTTTTCCGTGTCAATCGAGACAGAAAACTCGCCCAAAATGACCAGTTTTTCAAGCTCCTGATACCAGGAGAGCATCCAACGCAGGAGGATGCTTTTTCCGTGTCAATCGAGACAGAAAACTCGTCCAAAATGACCAGTTTTTCAAGCTCCTGATACCAGGAGAGCATCCAACGCAGGAGGATGCTTTTTCCGTGTCAATCGAGACAGAAAACTCATCAAAAATGACCAGTTTTTCAAGCTCCTGATACCAGGAGAGCATCCAACGCAGGAGGATGCTTTTTCCGTGTCAATCGAGACAGAAAACTCGCCAAAAATTCCCAGTTTTTCATGCTCCTGATACCAGGAGAGCATACAACGCAGGAGGATGCTTTTTCCGTGTCAATCGAGACAGAAAACTCGCCAAAATTGACTAGTTTTTCAAGCTCCTGATACCAGGAGAGCATCCAACGCAGGAGGATGCTTTTTCCGAGTCAATCGAGACAGAAAACGCGCCAAAAATGACCAGTTTTTCAAGCTCCTGATACCAGGAGAGCATCCAACGCAGGAGGATGCTTTTCCGTGTCGATTGAGACAGAAAACTCGTCCAAAATTACCAGTTTTTCAAGCTCCTGATACCAGGAGAGCATCCAACGCAGGAGGATGCTTTTTCCGTGTCAATCGAGACAGAAAACTCGCTAAAATGACCAGTTTTTCAAGCTCCTGATACCAGGAGAGCATACAACGCAGGAGGATGCTTTTTCCGAGTCAATCGAGACAGAAAACGCGCCCAAAATGACCAGTTTTTCAAGCTCCTGATACCAGGAGAGCATCCAACGCAGGAGGATGCTTTTTGCGTGTCAATCGAGACAGAAAACTCGCCCAAAATGACCAGTTTTTCAAGCTCCTGATACCAGGAGAGCATACAACGCAGGAGGATGCTTTTTCCGTGTCAATCGAGACAGAAAACTCGCCCAAAATGACCAGTTTTTCAAGCTCTGATACCAGGAGAGCATCCAACGCAGGAGGATGCTTTTTCCGTGTTGATCGAGACAGAAAACTCGCCCAAAATGACCAGTTTTTCAAGCTCCTGATACCAGGAGAGCATCCAACGCAGGAGGATGCTTTTTCCGTGTCAATCGAGACAGAAAACTCGTCCAAAATGACCAGTATTTCAAGCTCCTGATACCAGGAGAGCATCCAACGCAGGAGGATGCTTTTTCCGTGTCAATCGAGACAGAAAACTCGCCCAAAATGACCAGTTTTTCAAGCTCCTGATACCAGGAGAGCATCCAACGCAGGAGGATGCTTTTTCCGTGTCAATCGAGACAGAAAACTCGCCCAAAATGACCAGTTTTTCAAGCTCCTGATACCAGGAGAGCATACAACGCAGGAGGATGCTTTTTCCGAGTCAATCGAGACAGAAAACGCGCCCAAAATGACCAGTATTTCAAGCTCCTGATACCAGGAGAGCATCCAACGCAGGAGGATGCTTTTTGCGAGTCAATCGAGACAGAAAACTCGCTAAAATGACCAGTATTTCAAGCTCCTGATACCAGGAGAGCATCCAACGCAGGAGGATGCTTTTTCGTGTCAATCGAGACAGAAAACTCGCCCAAAATGACCAGTTTTTCAAGCTCCTGATACCAGGAGAGCATACAACGCAGGAGGATGCTTTTTCCGTGTCAATCGAGACAGAAAACTCGCCAAAAATTACCAGTTTTTCAAGCTCTGATACCAGGAGAGCATCCAACGCAGGAGGATGCTTTTTCCGAGTCAATCGAGACAGAAAACGCGCCAAAAATGACCAGTTTTTCAAGCTCCTGATACCAGGAGAGCATCCAACGCAGGAGGATGCTTTTCCGTGTCGATTGAGACAGAAAACTCGTCCAAAATTACCAGTTTTTCAAGCTCCTGATACCAGGAGAGCATCCAACGCAGGAGGATGCTTTTTCCGTGTCAATCGAGACAGAAAACTCGCCCAAAATGACCAGTTTTTCAAGCTCCTGATAACAGGAGAGCATACAACGCAGGAGGATGCTTTTTCCGAGTCAATCGAGACAGAAAACGCGCCCAAAATGACCAGTATTTCAAGCTCCTGATACCAGGAGAGCATCCAACGCAGGAGGATGCTTTTTGCGAGTCAATCGAGACAGAAAACTCGTCCAAAATGACCAGTTTTTCAAGCTCCTGATACCAGGAGAGCATACACCGCAGGAGGATGCTTTTTCCGTGTCAATCGAGACAGAAAACTCGCCCAAAATGACCAGTTTTTCAAGCTCTGATACCAGGAGAGCATCGAATGCAGGAGGATGCTTTTTCCGTGTCAATCGAGACAGAAAATCCGCCCAAAAAGACCAGTTTTTCAAGCTCCTGATACCAGGAGAGCATCCAACGCAGGAGGATGCTTTTTGCGAGTCAATCGAGACAGAAAACTCGCTAAAATGACCAGTATTTCAAGCTCCTGATACCAGGAGAGCATCCAACGCAGGAGGATGCTTTTTCCGAGTCAATCGAGACAGAAAACTCGCCAAAAATGACCAGTTTTTCAAGCTCCTGATACCAGGAGAGCATCCAACGCAGGAGGATGCTTTTTCCGAGTCAATCGAGACAGAAAACTCGCTAAAATGACCAGTATTTCAAGCTCCTGATACCAGGAGAGCATCCAACGCAGGAGGATGCTTTTTCCGTGTCAATCGAGACAGAAAACTCGCCCAAAATGACCAGTTTTTCAAGCTCCTGATAACAGGAGAGCATACAACGCAGGAGGATGCTTTTTCCGAGTCAATCGAGACAGAAAACGCGCCCAAAATGACTAGTATTTCAAGCTCCTGATACCAGGAGAGCATCCAACGCAGGAGGATGCTTTTTGCGAGTCAATCGAGACAGAAAACTCGCCCAAAATGACCAGTTTTTCAAGCTCCTGATACCAGGAGAGCATACAACGCAGGAGGATGCTTTTTCCGTGTCAATCGAGACAGAAAACTCGCCAAAATGACCAGTATTTCAAGCTCTTGATACCAGGAGAGCATCCAACGCAGGAGGATGCTTTTTCCGTGTCAATCGAGACAGAAAACTCGCCAAAAATGACTAGTTTTTCAAGCTCCTGATACCAGGAGAGCATCCAACGCAGGAGGATGCTTTTTCCGAGTCAATCGAGACAGAAAACTCGCCAAAAATGACCAGTTTTTCAAGCTCCTGATACCAGGAGAGCATCCAACGCAGGAGGATGCTTTTTCCGAGTCAATCGAGACAGAAAACTCGCTAAAATGACCAGTATTTCAAGCTCCTGATACCAGGAGAGCATCCAACGCAGGAGGATGCTTTTTCCGTGTCAATCGAGACAGAAAACTCGCCCAAAATGACCAGTTTTTCAAGCTCCTGATACCAGGAGAGCATCCAACGCAGGAGGATGCTTTTTCCGTGTCAATCGAGACAGAAAACTCGCCCAAAATGACCAGTTTTTCAAGTTCCTGATACCAGGAGAGCATCCAACGCAGGAGGATGCTTTTTCCGTGTCAATCGAGACAGAAAACTCGCCAAAAATTACCAGTTTTTCAAGCTCCTGATACCAGGAGAGCATCCAACGCAGGAGGATGCTTTTTCCGTGTCAATCGAGACAGAAAACTCGTCAAAAATGACCAGTTTTTCAAGCTCCTGATACCAGGAGAGCATCCAACGCAGGAGGATGCTTTTTCCGTGTCAATCGAGACAGAAAACTCGCCCAAAATGACCAGTTTTTCAAGCTCCTGATACCAGGAGAGCATACAACGCAGGAGGATGCTTTTTCCGAGTCAATCGAGACAGAAAACTCGCCCAAAATGACCAGTATTTCATGCTCCTGATACCAGGAGAGCATCCAACGCAGGAGGATGCTTTTTGCGAGTCAATCGAGACAGAAAACTCGTCCAAAATGACCAGTATTTCAAGCTCCTGATACCAGGAGAGCATCCAACGCAGGAGGATGCTTTTTTCCGTGTCAATCGAGACAGAAAACTCGCCCAAAATGACCAGTTTTTCAAGCTCCTGATACCAGGAGAGCATACAACGCAGGAGGATGCTTTTTTCGTGTTGATCAAGACAGAAAACTCGCCCAAAATGACCAGTTTTTCAAGCTCCTGATACCAGGAGAGCATCCAACGCAGGAGGATGCTTTTTCCGTGTCAATCGAGACAGAAAACTCGTCCAAAATGACCAGTTTTTCAAGCTCCTGATACCAGGAGAGCATCCAACGCAGGAGGATGCTTTTTCCGTGTCAATCGAGACAGAAAACTCATCAAAAATGACCAGTTTTTCAAGCTCCTGATACCAGGAGAGCATCCAACGCAGGAGGATGCTTTTTCCGTGTCAATCGAGACAGAAAACTCGCCCAAAATTACCAGTTTTTCATGCTCCTGATACCAGGAGAGCATACAACGCAGGAGGATGCTTTTTCCGTGTCAATCGAGACAGAAAACGCGCCAAAAATGACCAGTTTTTCAAGCTCCTGATACCAGGAGAGCATCCAACGCAGGAGGATGCTTTTACCGTGTCTATTAAGACAGAAAACTCGCCCAAAATGACCAGTTTTTCAAGTTCCTGATACCAGGAGAGCATCCAACGCAGGAGGATGCTTTTCCGTGTCGATTGAGACAGAAAACTCGTCCAAAATGACCAGTTTTTCAAGCTCCTGATACCAGGAGAGCATCCAACGCAGGAGGATGCTTTTCCGTGTCAATCGAGACAGAAAACTCGCCCAAAATGACCAGTTTTTCAAGCTCCTGATACCAGGAGAGCATCCAACGCAGGAGGATGCTTTTTCCGTGTTGATCGAGACAGAAAACTCGCCCAAAATGACCAGTTTTTCAAGCTCCTGATACCAGGAGAGCATCCAACGCAGGAGGATGCTTTTCCGTGTCAATCGAGACAGAAAACTCGCCCAAAATGACCAGTTTTTCAAGCTCCTGATACCAGGAGAGCATCCAACGCAGGAGGATGCTTTTTCCGTGTTGATCGAGACAGAAAACTCGCCCAAAATGACCAGTTTTTCAAGCTCCTGATACCAGGAGAGCATCCAACGCAGGAGGATGCTTTTTTCCGTGTCAAATCGAGACAGAAAACGCGCCAAAAATGACCAGTTTTTCAAGCTCCTGATACCAGGAGAGCATCCAACGCAGGAGGATGCTTTTACCGTGTCTATTAAGACAGAAAACTCACCAAAAATGACCGAGTTTTTCAAGTTCCTGATACCAGGAGAGCATCCAACAGCAGGAGGATGCTTTTCCGTGTCAATCGAGACAGAAAACTCGCCCAAATGACTAGTTTTTCAAGCTCCTGATACCAGGAGAGCATCCAACGCAGGAGGATGCTTTTTCCGAGTCAATCGAGACAGAAAAACTCGCCAAAAATGACCAGTTTTTCAAGCTCCTGATACCAGGAGAGCATCCAACGCAGGAGGATGCTTTTTCCGAGTCAATCGAGACAGAAAACTCGCTAAAATGACCAGTATTTCAAGCTCCTGATACCAGGAGAGCATCCAACGCAGGAGGATGCTTTTTCCGTGTCAATCGAGACAGAAAACTCGCCCAAAATGACCAGTTTTTCAAGCTCCTGATACCAGGAGAGCATCCAACGCAGGAGGATGCTTTTTCCGTGTCAATCGAGACAGAAAACTCGCCCAAATGACCAGTTTTTCAAGTTCCTGATACCAGGAGAGCATCCAACGCAGGAGGATGCTTTTCCGTGTCGATTGAGACAGAAAAACTCGTCCAAAATGACCAGTTTTTTCAAGCTCCTGATACCAGGAGAGCATCCAACGCAGGAGGATGCTTTTCCGTGT